>NW_024717947.1:0-17162 GCF_018991925.1 Homarus americanus
TGGATATGGTGGAATACGCAAACAAGCTCTGTCCCCAGGCTACGGGCCCCTTACTGGCGCAGCCCTCAGTGACGTCACCACAACCCCAGCAGTCTCAGATGCCTCAGATGCCTCACTCCCAGACTCCTTACGCGACACACTTAGCTCCGATCGCTCCTCCCCGCCGAACATATAAACAGAAAACATCGTTACGATGCGCACATTGTAATAAACGTGGCCACGTAATGGAAGATTGTTTTCAGCTCCGAGGTAATAGTGCAAACAAAGCCACACCCGGTGCAAATCCATTCTCAAGGTCAAACAGACAGGGAGCTAAAGCAGCACCTCCTCCTCCTACCCAGACAGCGCGCAAATGGTGCGCTCTTCACAAATCGACATCTCATAGTTCACATGAGTGCGATATTCTAATAAAAGCTAGGGGAGTGGACCTAAGTGAAACGGAGGTGTCGTATAGGCGCAAGCAGAAACGTCCCCAGGACAAGTCATCGGGGGAAGACCAGCGCACACTACACCAAGGAGAGGGATAGATAGGGAAATTCCCGCCCCTCCTCACAGCACTTCTATAGCGGCGCTTAGAAAAGTGGAAGTGTTGTCAGTACCGGTGAGAGTGGATAATACCAGATTGGCTCTTGATATAGACACAGGTGCTTGCGCTAATGTATTGGCCTTGACATCATATCACGAGTTACAACGTAAATTCCCTCACCGCATATTCAAATGGAGGCCTAGTAACGCTGAGCTCGAAGGAGTTTCAGGTACTCAGCTGAGCATCAATGGAATGGTGACGTTACCACTCAGATTCTCAAGACGTGGTACGCCCTTCTACGCGGACTTTTATATAGTTCAGCAGTTCAATTTGCCAGCTGACGGGTTACTTGGTCTACCAACTCTTCGAAAGAACATGATAGATGTTCATCCACGTAATAATAGTGTTACGTTTAAAGGTGTTTCCTACACAGCAATGAGTCATTCTGAACCTATGCTCACCGCTAGGACGAAGGTGTTGTCTACCAATCCTATTAAGAGGAAGGCGGATCATGCGTCAGAGATATCTCGCGACCTCAACCACACACCTTCCCAGCGTGATTACAGCAGCAAGAGTTGGAAGATAGTACCTGCAATGATGAAGAGTACTCTCCATTACCAGAATGAGGAATTCACCAACGCAAAAATCCTGTGAGCTAAAGTGAACATTAGTTTCTGCAAATGATTCGTTCACTGCCCAGGGTGTGACAGGACGTGACTGCAGTTGTTGTGACTGCTCATCAATCAACATCCTGTCAACAAAATTCTTTCGTATGGCGTAAACAACCCCCAGTTACCAGCACCCAGCACCCACCCTAGTGATGATGACACATCCGGTCTGAGAGATGGTCTCAGCATTCTGAGGTATGGTGTTGTGGATGACGTTGTGTAACAATTAGCGGCGGTTTGCTGAACTCAGGATTTTTGTGAGCATTGACCCAATCACCGGACCTTGGAATCAGCTGTGTCTACTGTGACACACACACACAAGTCTACGGGGTTGCGGGAACAATTTCACATTATCAAGAAATTAAAGAAAGGATGTTATGTGTGTGATTTTCTAGATATCACAGCAATGTCGAAGTGCAACCAAATAAATTCCTAATTCGAGGTATTGTTACGAATTGCCAACAGACTCGACTGGCCAGGATAGATCAAATAACACCACATGTCAAGGTGATCGATCATCCTCAGGGCAAGACACGCCTGTTAGAGCTGCTTGCCGACTACAGAAATAGTAGCCTTGCCAGGGGAAACGCTAGGTCAGACAGATTTAACATCCCATCATATAGCGTTAAAGGAAGGAACCAACCCTATTTACGTACCAGCTTATAGACTAACTCATAGCCAGCGCGCTGTAGTGCAAGATATGGTACAGGGTATGTTAGATGAGAATGTCATTAGACACTCAAATTCCCCTTTAATAGCCCATTATTCCTCGTCCCGAAAAAGGATGGTGGATGGCGCCCTGTCATAGATTTCAGGCGCGTAAATGATCAACACCCTGTTTGCCGGACTAATTGGTAACACAGTCTGCGCTTATTTGGATGATCAAATATTAGTCAGTAAGGACGCCGATTCCCATCTGATAAAACTGCGTGAAGTTTTGGCCAAACTTTCCACAGCAGGACTCAAAATAAAACTCTCAAAGTGCGAGTTTTTAAAATCCAGAATCCATTTCCTTGGTCATGTAGTTGACGGTGAGGGCATACACACAGTTAATGATAAAGTCAAAGCTGTATCTCGGTTCCCGCGTCCTACCTCAAATGATCATGTGCGTAGCCTTCTCGGATTATCTGGTTATAATCGTTCCTTTATCAAGGACTATGCAACATTAGCATCGCCCCGAACGAGGTTGCTCAAAAAAAAGATGCAGTGTTTATATAGGATGCTGAACACGAGGAAAGTATTACGGCATTGAAGACAGCGCTAACCAATGCCCCGGTTCTAGCATTCCCAGACTACACTCAACCTTTCACTCTCTGTACTGACGCTCCCGGAATTGGAGTCGGAGCAGTGCTCATGCAAGAGGACACGCGTGGGAAGTTTAGAGTGATAGCATTTGCAAATCGCAAACTAATCGATGCTGAAACACGTTATTCGGTGACGCATTTAGAAACGTTAGCCGTTGTGTGGGCACTTAAGAAGTTCAAGGACATTATCTTTGGCTACAAGATAACTGTTTTACTGATCATGCGGCAGTCACCGAACTGTTCCATGGCAGAAACTTATCAGGCAGATTAGCACGCTGGTATCTGACAATTCAAGAGTTTGACCCCGAATTTAGGTATTTGAACCCCTCCACCCAGCCCTACGAAGCACGCCATCTATTGTCCTGATCTACCTACCCACCACCACGAGCAACGCCATCTAGGGACGAGACACGTGTATGACTCGTCTTAGTTACCACTCCGAGGTTTCCCTTCTCCATATCCTGGGTTGCGTCACCTCCTCAAAGTCTTCTTTGTCAGCTCCAATTCGAGGAGAGGCACTTGGCTCTGGGAAGTGACCACAGGATCATCTATCCTCTAAACCTACGTGCAGTGACTACCTACCGTCTTCTACAATACTCAGCCTTACTCGTCAGCCATCTCAGCTCCTCACTTAAGTACTTATATGTTGTATTAACTCCCCCACGTCCACTTGCTTCAAGATTGTTTTATGTTTATTAATATGTATATACTGTTAATGTTTAGGTTAAGTTTGGTTAAGGGTAATTTATAAGCTGAATATTTTGTTAAGGGATTTATGGTACTCTATTATATACAACGAAAACTCGCATCCTTTGTCTACCCTTTTATAGTCCGATTGTCTTTGTTTGTTTTTTTTTATTGTTGTTACCTGTTGGGATCTGGGTAGACGTATAACTATATTCTAAATCCCCAACTCGTAACAAATGGCGACCGTGACAGGACACGACCTTAAGTACCATATTCCTTCCTCCCTTGTTACTCGGTGTTAATTATTCCTCCCAGTCACTTCTGTTCACAATTGCTTTAATGTAGTTTAAAGTTTCCTACATATGTGTGTGCATATATTGGTATTATCGTATAGTAAGAGTGACAGACGTAGGATATTAGGTTCCAAGTGTCATAAGGCTTACCTGTTATTACACGTGGCAGTTGTGTAGTAAGTCTTATCGAGTGTTGGGAAGAATCCGGATCTGTTTAATGCCGTACCCTCACTCCAGAGTAGGTTGTTCCATAGTCACTAGTTTACGGTGAAGTGATATCTTGGGACGCCACGCTCTACCAGGACCCCATAATTATAAAGCCTCAATTATTGTTCTTCTCATTATCTCGTTCAGGGTCAATCATACCATTTATCAGGGTTGTTAATCCGGATCTTTATATTAATGCCGTAATACGCCCTACCTCTTTCAAGTATATCAGGGTTGTTAATCCGGATCTTTATATTTATGCCGTAATACGACCTACCTCTTTCAAGTCTCTTATCCTTATCTAAGGATCTTCTCAGAAGAACAATAATCATAAAATTGTAATTTCCCTGAGGTATAGCAGGTTGGTTTTCGGGACTTTCTGGTTATCCACTGCCGTGATATTTTTCTAGGTTATCCACTTATCTTATCTTTGGACCATTAGTTAATTTATCCTATTTTTCTTAACAATGGCCACCTCGGATACACGATCTCCAGGATTTTATTAGAAAATCCTTCCGTAGCTAAATTACGTGTTAATATCCTGAAGAAAGAATGGAAAGAAATAGCCAACTATTATAATATCCCATTTTCACAGCAACTGACTAAAGAAATGTTAAAAAATCATGTGATTGAAGTGCTGGTTCAACATGAAGTTTTAAAAGAATCCGCTGTTGACAGATTAACGCCCATGTCCAAGAAACTTCAACCACTATCCACCACCCCTCCTCACTCAGAAGTTGCTTCAGGTCTGGCTAGCCCTCAAGAAAAAACACAACGAATAGACGCCTTGGAACTAGAACGAGCTAGGTTCGAGTTCCAAATCAAAATGAAAGAACTAGAGTTGGAACAGGCCAAGGTGGAGAAGGAGGCCAAGTTGGAGCAGGCCAAGTTGGAGCAGCAGGCCAAGTTGGAGCCTGAAGAAAGGTCGGAACAGGCCAAGTTGCAGCATGAAGAAAAGTTGGAACAGGCCAAGTTGGAACAGGCCAAGTTGGAGCAAAAGTTGGAGCATGAGGAAATGATGGAACGGGCCAAGTTGGAGCAGGAGGTTAGACTGAAAGAACTACAGGTAAGAGAGGTAGAAGTCACCTTAACATCTGAGTTTAGATCAAAAGAAGTGGCATTAAGAGAGAAACTAGCTGCTTTTAACCCTGCTACCGCTTCTTCCCTTGTTCCCGGGTTTGATGAATCCGATATGGACGGGTCATTTAGGACTTTTGAGAAAATAGCCGGGAAGAATGAGTGGCCAAAGGACCAGTGGGTGTCAGTGTTAGTTCCTAAATTATATGGTAAGGCTCGTAGAGTTTATAACTGTTTAGACCAGACTGATGACTATGATAACGTAAAAAGATATCCTCACCTCTTATCACGCCAGATGGATACCGGCAGAAGTTTTCCATCATCGCCAAACCATTTTCCCACACACCTTTGTTGAGTTTAACAAGAAAAGCAGGATTTTAGAAGTGGTTAGAGGCTGAGACCTCCACATTTCAGGATTTGTTAGAATTTGGTAGTCCTGGAGGTGGAAGGCAGATACCATTTCATCTTGAAGCATGTGGAGGGAGCGTGGAGAGGTTAATTTAGGAGGCGTGCTGCTGAGCTGGCTGATCGTCACGCTTTGTTGGTGGAGTCACTGGGCAGTAGAGAACGTGGTACTTCCCGACATGTTAGGTCCTCCTCTGATGATAACCTTGGGAACGTGAGTGGTAGGTCGAAAGGTCCCACACCTACTCCCCCAGATGCAACCAAGCTTACTTGTTCTTACTGTAAAAACCCAGGCCATACGATCCAGAATTGTAAGCACCCAAAGTGTCGAATTGCTAAAAGTAGTTCCCTGGATCCCAAATCCAAACCAATAGCAAACACCAATGTGGAAAGGCCCCATCAGGATCTCTTCTCTTCATTCACCTATGAGGGAAAAATTTCAATCATGGAGGGGTCTCGTTCTTTCCCTATTCGTATACTCCGTGATACGGGCGCAGCACAATCTATCCTCCTGTTTAACGTCATTCCTGATATATCTACCGCATTTACTAATGAGAGTGTTCTAATTTCGGATCTCTCATCCCATTCTTCCTATCCTTTAGCTAAAGTGCACCTCCAATGTCCCTTGATTACTGGGGAAGTGCAAATAGCCATTAGGAAAGACCCAATGCCTGTGTGCAGCATTCATTTATTATTGGGTAATGACTTGGTAGGAGATCTAGTGGTTCCCAACATAAAGACAGTCGACTCTCCCTTACCTGTCAACTCCACCACTGACCTTGAAGAAACTATTCCTCCCCTTTTCCCATCTTTTGCTGTCACCCGGTCACAGAGTGTGCGAAATGGGCCCTCTTCATCTAAAACCACCTCTAATATCTTCCTACCCACAGAAGGTCTGTACAATAAGACCATTAGTAAGGATGAGCTCATTAAAGCCCAACAATCTGATCCATCTTTGAATAAACTTCATCATGCAGCAGTTGAGGGTAAAGATTTTAACACTCTTCCTTGTTTTTATTATCAGGAAGGGGTTTTGATAAGGGCCTATAGACCCCCTGAGCTTACCCATCTAGACACGTGGTCTGAAATACATCAAGTGGTAATTCCCTCCTCAGTCAGACCAGCATTAATTCCCCTTGCCCATGATGGTATTTCAGGACATTTGGGAATCCTGAAAACATATAAAAAGCTCCTCCAACACTATTACTGGCCTGGACTTAGGAAGGATGTGTCAAAGTACCTAAAATCTTGTCATATTTGTCAAATGGTAGGAAAACCAAATGAAAGTATACCAGCAGCTCCCATTAAGCCCATCCCAGTATTTTCTACACCATTTGAAAAGATTGTTGTGGATTGTGTGGGCCCATTACAAAAGACTAAGAAGGGAAATCAATTCCTGCTCACAGTTATGGATACCAGTACACGTTATCCGGAGGCTTTTCCCCTTAAAAGCATCACTTCAAAAAACGTAATCAAACATCTTTTGCACCTTTTCACTTCAGTGGGCATTCCTAAAGAGATCCAATCCGATCAGGGCACCAATTTTACGAGCAATCTTTTCAAACAGGTGATGAAAGACCTCAGTGTGGACCATTGTACATCTTCGGCTTACCACCCACAATCCCAAGGTTGCTTGGAACGGTTCCATCAAACTTTCAAATCAATGCTCCAAAAATACTGTATAGAACACCAAAAGGAATGGGATGAAAGCATAGACTTGTTACTCTTTGCCATCAGGGAATGTCCCCAGGAGTCATTGGGTTTCTCCCCGTTCGAGTTACTATATGGGAGACAAATTAGGGGACCCCTTAAAATAGTAAAGGAGCAGTGGTTTGACACTCCATCTAATAAGCCCGCAACAGTTTCCCAATACATTGACACTTTACGGGACAAATTAACTGAAGTCCGAACCATTGCTCAGTCAAACTTAAAAAAAGTCCAAGACAAAATGGTGAAGTCCCAACCTAAATTAGTTAAGATCATTTTCTCCAGGTGACAAAGTGTTACTCTTTCTGCCCATTCAGGCTCTTATAAAATGAAGTTTACTGGTCCTATATAGTTGCTATTGTAGCTATCTCTCGCTATATAGTCCATACTCTGATCTATAGAAAAAGATTCTGTGTTCGCATTAATCTCCTTGAAACTTCCATTCCAGGCAGTCAGAGAAGACATCCCAGAGGCTATAAGTCAACCTGTGTGCATTCGGTTTTTATCCAGGGCAGACGGAGACAGATGACATGGACCTATTGGAGAATTTAGACTTCCCTCTGCACAAAAACCCTACTAACAGTCACATGCTCAACAACTTGGATGAGTATTTTTATAATTCTGAATCATCTCAAGCAAAAGATCTCACTAAGTTATTATCAACATTTCCTAAAGTTACATCAGACCTCCCAGGGTTTTGCAATATACTTAAACATGATATTAAGCTAATCTCGGATGATGTACAACCCATTAGGCAATCAGCCTATCGACTAAATCCACAAAAAAAAGAGATTATGAAAAAGGAGGTAGATTTTTTGTTAAAACATAACTTAGCTGAGCCTAGTACCTCCCCCTGGGCTTCACCTTGCCTTCTCATTCCAAAACCTGATGGCACTTTTCGTTTCTGTACCGATTATCGTAAAGTGAACCAGGTCACTATCTCCAGACTCTACCCTTTACGCTTTGGTGAAATATAATAGACAGCATAAATGTACCGTTTATCAGTACGGTGGACTTATTGAGGATATTATCAAGTGGGACTCACGGATGGGGCCAAAATAATCTCGGCATTTATAACTCCATTTGGTCTTTTTTCAATATTTGGTTATATTTGGCTTTTCTAATGCTCGGCCTACACATTCAGAGGGGCCATCAACTACCTAATTCAGGACCTAGGTGGGACGTTCGCCTACCTGGATGACCTGGTGGTGGTGTCGGACGGCTGGGACGAACATCTGGTGCATTTGGAGATACTGTTGGCACAACTGCAAGAGACTGGATTCACCATAAACCTGGCTAAATCTGCTTTTGGCCGGGCCTCGGTAACTTACCTGGGACATATCGTTGGGCATGGTATGGTGAGACCCAAGGACGCAAACGTTAAAGCCATCTTGTCCTTTCCCACTCCAAGGACGAGGAAGGAACTCATGCGCTTCCTGGGGATGTGCGGCTACTACCGTCGGTTCTGCAGTAACTTCTCCAGCGTGGCCGGACCCCTCACAGACCTTACCAGTTCTGCGGTCCCTTACATCTGGAACCAGAGGTGCGACCAGTCTTTCCACCGCCTCAAAGCCTTCCTTGCCTCCAAGCCTGTAGTCCCCCCCCCTGACTACACCTCGCCCTTCCATCTGCAAATCGGCGCTTCTAGTGGTGGCCGAATTGGGGGCCAATGCTCTACAACCCGGCCCAGCCACTGATGTTCTTCACCCCTGTAGCATATTACTCCGCCAAGTGAAAAAACATCAGACCAACTTCACTCGACCATAGAAGAGGCCTTGGCTCTGGTGTTGGCAATAAAAAAGAAGTTTGAATGTTACCTCCAGTCTTGCCCACAAACAACCCTAGTCTTCACCGACCATAACCCACTCACGTTCATCCAAACCAACAAGACCTCCAACCAGCGAATCCTCCGCTGGGCTCTCCTCACCCAGCCCTATAATCTACAAGTCCGGCACATAAAGGGGTCGATAACCTGATTGCAGACTCCTTATCCCGAGCTCCAGTGGAAATGCAGCAGCTACTCTCCAGACGCACCAGTTGATCACCTCCTTCGCGCCAGCGCTACGGAGGTCTTTGGAGGGGGGGTGTTACGAACCCCTCCACCCCGCACTACGAACCACGCCATCTATTGTCCTGATCTACCTACCCACCACCACGAGCAACGCCATCTAGGGACGAGACACGTGTATGACTCGTCTTCGTTACCACTCCGAGGTTTCCCTTCTCCATATCCTGGGTTGCGTCACCTCCTCAAAGTCTTCTTTGTCAGCTCCAATTCGAGGAGAGGCACTTGGCTCTGGGAAGTGACCACAGGATCATCTATCCTCTAAACCTACGTGCAGTGACTACCTACCGTCTTCTACAATACTCAGCCTCACTCGTCAGCCATCTCAGCTCCTCACTTAAGTACATGTATCTTGTATTACCTCCCCCACGTCCACTTGCTTCAAAATTGTTTATGTTGTATTAATATGTATATACTGTTATTAATATTTTAGAGTTAAGTTTGGTTAAAGGGTAATTTATAAGCTGAATATTTTGTTAAGAGTTTATGGTATCTATTATATACAACGAAACTACGCATCAACTTTGTCTACCTTTATAGTCCGATTGTCTTTGTTTTTTTATTTATTTATTTACCTGTTGGGATCTGGGTAGGCGATATAGCTATATTCTAAATCTAACTCGTAACACCCATCAGAAAAAATATCACCATATATTTTCTTAATCTACAGGTGCAGGTTTAAAAATGGCCCGGATGGTGTTAAAAATTATACAAATTTTTACGTGACCACATATTGTCTTGTTGAGTTTCTGAGAGAACTTCACGGCTAAATAGCGCCTCTGTATTGATAGCCGGTACATGTCGTAATATCCACCGCTCATAGTTAAATCTTTATGTCCGTTTATTTTGTCCTAATTTAAGTATCAAAGAGTGTTTTTATTTTTAAGTATCTTAAGTATCTTTTTTCCTCACTCTTAAGTATCTAAGTATGATGTTTTTTTCATTTTTTAAGTAACTAACCATATTTTTTTTTTCATTATAAAATGTGATTGATATAGACAACAGAAGTAAATATCAGCTGGAGGTCGTAAACGAAGCTGATGTGAAGTATTTTGACTCACTGTTCCCACGAACTAATTGCTTCTCTGGTTTATACCGAAGAAATAAAACCGTCAACGAACCATCCGATTCAAATGTGTCTTAGGCGATACAGGGTGTCTAGGCGTCATTCTGATACCAAGAATGACTTTGTGTACTGTGGTGAAGCTGGGGGTAGGATAGGGTTGGGTTGGGTTAGGATGGGTTAGGATTACGCATGTGTGGGTATATTCTGTCGCATTTTATAGGTATCTTGCGTCTTTCTCTTTATTCCTCCTTTATCATGAGTATCTGTGCCTATTAATACACCACCTCGCAGGATAGTGGAAGAGGAATGGATAGTAACGAGATAATATTCTTCTTACATATACCTTAGCTTGATTACAGGTAACATCAGGTAGAAGTTACATGACTCTTAAGAGTTTTCCTCGACTTGGCTGATTCAACTGTAAGACTTGTTGTATTTATCCTTATTAAAATCCTCCACCTGTAAGACCCTCCACTTGTAAGACTCTCCACCTGTAAGACCCTCCACTTGTAAGACTCTCCACTTGTAAATCCCTTTATGGATTTGAAATACCTTCTCGTCTTGACTCCACAAGTACTGTACACACCCTCTCTAGCCTTAGTTTACAGTAATGTTGAAGTATATAATGAAGACTCACAGCTCATGGGTTAGAAAAACAAAAGATGCTTGTTTTATTTATTTATTTATTTATTTATTTATAGCTTATTTTAGAATCCCCGAAAGTTAGAACAAAATGGCTGACGGGACTCACAAGCGGGCGATGTTTACAGTATGGACCAAGAATAAAAAATAAATGAAAATAAAATAAATAAATCGTAAATTGGTGCATTGTTTCTCCAGGGGTAATTATAGAAGTACAAATGTTCTCCAGCAGTGGGTAACGATCATAGCCACGTATAGAGCTTCTAACGCAGGTAGATTGATATAGATGCATTACCTGGAGTTAGTGGGTTACAGGGGCCTCCTACACGATAATATTAAAGGTGTTTTTTCCTTCTGTTTGTGGCACTTGAGGTGTTTAGGTTAGGTTTAATTAAAATGGTTTAGTTATAATAGTTATATTACGATAAGTTATGTTGAATTTAGAACTTTTGATTTGCATATATCCTGTTTTAGAAGGATTTGTTAGCTAATAAGTTTAATTTGGATAAGTTTAGTTTAATTTAGATCATTTGATTTTACAAGGTCGTAGTATAATGACTGGGAACCATATAGAAAACTGTTAGAGAAGTAAATATTTCTACGGCAGTGAATGAGTAAGTCAATAAGTGGTGTATAGAGCTGCTGACGCAACTTAAACGGTATATACTGTACATTATATGTTATCAGAGCTTTCCTGTTGTACGTAACCGCCTCCGTCAAAGTGTCTTACTGGCTCATGTGAAGATTAGCCTCTAGTTTATTTAACCTCAAGATTAACTACACTGGCACTGCCTGACCTGACCTGACCTGACCTACCCTACCCTACCCTACCCTACCCTACCCTACCCTACCCTACCTAACCTAACCTAACTTAACTTCCCAAGTAGCGTTAGGTTAATCATTAGTTGAAATAAGCTGGGAGGGTTAATCTTCAGGTAATCTATCTTAATTAACAATTTTGGTCAGGTGAGGCCTTCCTTACCTTACTTGAGAGCAGGAGGAGGAGGACTTGCTAACGTCTACAGATCATCGTCAACCAAGGCAGATATTGAATACCTTTTGTTTACCTTCGTGGCTTAAGAACACATCTTAACACCATAAGACTATTCGCCTCAATACAATAATACAGTAATTGATTATTGTATTCTAATAAAATTTACGGTGTATCTTGTGAACCAGATTTATTGTTTGTCCTTAGTGAATGAGAAACTGGTTGAGGTGTATTGTGGTAAACATCCTTAAGAGCAGCTCTGTGTGTTCTTACGACCTCAAAGTAACACAAAAGGTAGCCAATATCTACCCTTGATCAGTCACTTTATGTAGATGTCAATTGTGTCAATTTTCTAGACTTAGTGCCCCCTGGAGGAGAAAGTAAATACAATGTTGATATATTTTGGTCACAACACACACTAGTAGATTATTTTTCCTTTTTAACTAAATAATTAACACTATGAAGCTAACTAATTATATAACTCAAAGATGGTAACCAATATGGCGTCGATATTGTTCACATACTCTATGATAAATAGATGTATTGTCTGTTTAATTTTAGGGAAGAATTTAATTTATAAACTTTTGAGAATCTGGATACAGGAGTTTTGTCTTTGTGCGTGTGTGTGTGGTGATGATGACGCATACTTTCCTCTGCAGTGAAAAAAATATCTTGACATTGCAAAGTTTAACTGTAAGCCGAAGGAACGTTTGTAATGTGACTTGTTATGTGAAATTGTAACTTGAAATTCTTTGTGAAAAAATATTTCCCTATAAAGTTTGGCAATAAATGAAGTATTACATCAAGGTGTAACTTGTAGTTCCTTGTGGAGTAATTACCTATATGGACGATACAGCTACTCCAGGGTGTAAGACCTAGAGTAGAAAGTCTTTAGACCTTACCTGAGGTTGAAAGACTCTTATAGTGGAACGTCTTAGGTATTGAAACTTTAATTACAGTAAATAAAATATAATCTACCTAAACGTTCCTTCACCTGGCGACAACTAATGATACAGGTGGTGTAATAGCTCTTTAAAATTCCTCCGTTTGATATAATAATGACCACACATGAACTTATAATGTGCAATATCTTGATAACACATTAGCTGCAACATTACACATAGTCCAGTGTATGTGTAGTGAGGGACATCTACCTAAATGAGTTACAGAATGTGGAGTTGAGGCAAAAAAAAGTTGGGACATGTTTGAGATCATCACTTGAGCCAAACGTTTATACTCAATATTGTTTTAATGGTATTTTAGAGCGACCGAAAAATGTAAACAAAATGGCCGGCTAGGTGACACATACCTTACAAGAAATAAACATGAGAACGAACACACACACACACACACACACACACACACACACACACCAGTTTTACCCACATTATCACCAGACTATCGGCATACCTGGTCGGTGGACACCTGCCTCCTCCTCCTCCTCCTCACCTTGCTAATATGCTAATATGCTAATATGCTCTGGTATGTTCCAGTCTATTTAAGATATGCTCCCATCTATCTTAAAGAGCTTATGCTAGGTTGGTCTGATATGCTCCTCAAAGGCTATGCTGATATACTCTTGTCATCTGATATGCCATTATGTTCATATCACTCTAAAGGATATACTAATATGTTCTGATATGTTGGTATGGTTCTGTCTCTCAGAGGGTGTGCTGATGTACTATAAGAGCATATGGGGTATGCTGATATACCTGGTTATGTAGCTAGGCTCATATCTCTCTTACAGGGTATGCTAATATACCCTGATATGCTTGCATCTATCTCTGAGCGTATACTGGTTGACTGTAATGACATAAGAGATATGCTGGTATGCTTCTAAGGGAATATGTTAACATACTCTAATAATAATTTGAAATGAGGTTAGCTATACCTTAGATTCAGGGGATATACTGATATGATATGAATTAACCTAGAAGTATGCTGATATGTTCTCAAGGCATTCAGGGGATCTGTTAGTATGCTTCGACATACTTTCGGAACAAGGTAAACTGGACCTTCAGAAGATAGGGTGATATGCTGACATATTCTGATGGATCTAAGAGAGAGTGGAAGACTATGAGAGCTAGTTAATATACTCAGGTATGTTGATATCCCTTCATGGCACTTGGGATATATGGTAATATACTCCGATGTGTCTCTTTAGATATACTGATATGCCACTAATGGGTCCCCAGAAAGCAGGAGACAAGTTGATCTGCTTCGAGGACACTAATCTGTATAATGATTTTTTCCCTGACTGTTAAGAAGTATACTGGTATATTTCAAATGTTGCTTAGTATTATAGTATACTTTGGGCTGTTCTGAACATATTTCGCAGCTGATTTTCAGAAATATATGCTGCTGTCACTGGCTTGTTTATTCCGGAGACATTGATTATACTTTGAGTATGTTGATATGCTTTGTTACCAGTCAAGGAATATGCTGATATGTTCTGACACTTCTCAGTGATTACCCTGATATACTTAGATACCTGACAGTATTTATTGGAGTATAGTGTCCTATACTCTGATGTCATTCTAGTGATATGCTGATGAGCTGACATACCGCTTTATGTAACTGTGATATATTGAATCATATACATCCATTCCTCCCGCTTAATATATATGATATTCTAAACAATGCTGATATTATTTATGTTATACCCTGATTATATACTAACATACTACAGTGTCATTTATAGTGTATGATATTAAACATTCGGGGGTATACTTTGAGGTTATTTAGAGAATATGATGGCAAACGGTGATATACTCTGATGCCATATTTGGTATACACAGATATATTGATATAATTTATATAATATACCGATAGATATAACTAAATATCTGTGAAGTAAATCCTGTACTTTTTGATATACCATTCAGGGTGAAGGTATGCTAATATACCACGATAGCACCCGTCTCTCAGCGCTAATATACCCTGATGGCACACTTAACATCCTGGCGCCGGTCGTGGGGTATGCTGATATGCTAAAGTCTTCTTCATCTTCTAATATCTCGACTTCAGCTTCGTAAACTGTGATTACTTAAACGTATTTAACGCTCGTTTACGTAACTTTTTTGTAGAATAAATGAATGTATATCCGGGGTTCTTCTGTTTCTTTGTCCATCTGATGTTTGCGTCCATGTTGAGGAGAACCACTTAGCAGGGCTCGCATTTTCCCATAATGTGTTACCTCAAGTTCCATAATTTGCACTTAGTGAAGCCACGATATCCAGCGTTATGTTGCCCGTCTTACTTCCTTCTGGGTTATGTGTCTTAAGTTGGTGAAAAAATTAAATTAAGGCTGAATTATTGTTAAATGTTAAGGTATTATAGTACTTGTCTGTCGTGTTGTTAATATAACATAGTTTCACCAGCAGTATGTACTCAAGAGCTTATTAACATCGTTGACGAGTCAGAGCCGCAACACTGAACCAATCTATATGAACATTAACACAAAAAATAAATTGTTACATTACATCGACAATCAAGACATAACTTACAATACAAATTAATAAATAATTGTACCAGGCAGATAAAAATATTAGTTACAAAAATTATGAAAATAGTCTTAATGTTCACGCCAGAACTTACCCCATAACAAAAGCCATACAACATTTTCCCAGTTAAGACTTCGTTAAATACAATCTCAAACTCCTTCTCAGAAACTGTGTGTTGGTGGTGTGCCACGTGTGGTGTGTGTGTGTGTGTGTGACAGCACCTTTGATTTATACAAATATTCACCCAAATGAATAACACCAAGTAATTCACCATGTTATTCACGACTCTTAGATCACTTGGCTTGCGTCTCTCAAAAGGTCGAGCCAGGGTCAGCTGATTCAGTAAACACCGCTCACATTAATAAGGACCTGCCACACTTTGCCATAAACAGATAAATTGTACCGGGAATTTTCCCCCCACACACTCATCATTGTCACTTTATGTAACTTGCTGACAAAACCCATGACCCTTCAGGCCTTTTACGCCCTTAATGCGTGAGTCATAAAGGCAAGCATGAACTCCGCATGCTTCCCAGTTGGGCACTATAAACGCTTCTGCGCTTCACCTTGCTGCACACAGGATGAGGTGTTAGATGTTCTGGGTAATAAGTTCTATATACAGGAGAGAACACAAACACCTGTATAGTTTTGTAGGTTCGGTTTACTGGATAAGGTATGTACACAGAGGTGGATAGCACTGCTCTAACTGGTCTGGTCAACTACCATAGACGGCGTGTGGCAAGTGATACATTAGCAGCTTCCATACGTGCTTGAGCTTTATTAATTAAGCATGTGTGGGATATGGTAATAACATTGCCACAAGCTGCTAGCTAGGCTGAATAAATATAAATGGAGCACATACATAATATACATACATAATACATAATCCAGCATACATAATATACATACACCTCCCTCCCCCCTATACGCTCATAGCAAAGTCTTGAGCGGACCTTTTCTTCTGGATCCGTTCTGAGCGTCGAGGGACTTCATCACTGGGAAGGGTATGGGACTCAACACTGGTGGCGGGGCCAGCAGAAGGCAGTGTTACGGGGCGGAGAAAACGGCGGTTCCTCCACCACACACGACCACTGGGTAACCGCACCTGGTAGTCCCGTGACCTGCCGAGACCCATGACTTCGCCTACTTTGTCCCAACGCAGGGAGGTCGGGTCCTGAACACGGACTTGGGTACCGACACTCAACCTGGGGAGAGAACGGGCGTGGTCGTTGTAGCGGGCGACGACGTCCTGAACACGTTCGGCGGCTCGGCGATCACAATCCTCTGTCTTAGCCTGCCACTCCTTGGAGAAGGATTGAGGGTGAGCAGGGACACAAGAACGAAGGGGGCGCCCATACAAAACCTGGGCAGGGGAGCGTCCGGTGTAGTTGGGTGTGTTGCGGAGTGCAAGAAGACCCCGGTCGAAGGCCTCGCAGTCAATGTTCCCAGAAGGGGCCACCTTAAGGATGAGGTGCTTCAGGGATTTGACAGCAGCCTCAGCGTGGCCGTTGGACTGCGGGTAATGGGGCGATGACAACACATGCCGGACTCCCCATCGGTCAAGGAACACAGCAAAGTCCCGGCTTGTGAACTGGGGCCCTCCGTCGGTTCGCAGGCGTACAGGAACGCCCACGTCACGGAAGTAGTGGCGGAACTTGCTGATGGTGGCGGCAGACGTCGTGTCATTACCGCCCTTGATGACAACCGGCCAACCAGAGAGACGGTCGACGATAACCAGGAAGGACTTTCCTGACGCACAGAAAAAGTCGGCCGACACGGACTCAAAGGGGCGGGTGGGGTTGTCGTCACTCATGAAGGGTACCTGCTGCTGGCTGGGTTGTAATACGTGGCGGGGCTTACACACCTGGACAGCATTGGAGATGTCAGGGTCGATGCCAGGCCGGAACACAGTCTGTCGTGCACGTCGTTTGGTGGCCTCAGCTCCACGGTGACTGTCGTGAGGGCGAGCCAGGGCGTGGGGGCGTGATGCAGCAGGGACAACTACCGAAGGAGAGGTGTCA
>NW_024717948.1:0-6842 GCF_018991925.1 Homarus americanus
TATACTCGATCAGGGGACTTTGTTATACTCGATCAGGGGACTTTGTTATACTCGTCGAGGGGGGCTTTGTTATACTCGATTAGGTGACTTTGTTATACTCGATCTGGGGACTTTGTTATACTCGATGAGGGAACTTTGTTACAGTCGATCAGGGGACTTAGTTATACTCGATCAGGGGACTTTGTTATACTCGATCTGGGGACTTTGTTATACTCGATCAGGGAACTTTGTTACAGTCGATCAGGGGACTTTGTTATACTAGGTCAGGGGACTTTGTTATACTCGTTCAGAGGACTTTGTTACACTAGATCAGGGGACTTTGTTATACTCGATCAGGGGACTTTGTTTTACTCGATGAGGGGGCTTTGTTTTACTCGATCAGGGGACTTTGTTATACTCGATCTGGGGACTTTGTTATACTCGATCAGGGAACTTTGTTACAGTCGATCAGGGGACTTTGTTATACTCGTTCTTGAGACTTTGTAATACTCCATTAGGGTCCTTTATTATAATCGATCAGGGGACTTAGTTATACTCGATCAGGGGACTTTGTTATACTCGATCAGGTGACTTTGTTATACTCGATCAGGGGACTTTGTTATACTCGATCATGGGACTTTGTTTTACTCCATTAGGGTCCTTTGTTTTACTCAATCAGGGGACTTAGTTATACTCTATCAGGGGACTTTGTTTTACTCGATCAGGGGATTTTGTTATACTCGATCAGGGGACTATGTTATACTCCATTAGGGTCCTTTGTTTTACTCAATCAGGGGACTTAGTTATACTCTATCAGGGGACTTCGTTTTACTCGATCAGGGGACTTTGTTATACTCGATCAGGCGACTTTGTTATACTCGATCAGGGGACTTCGTTATACTCGATCAGGGGACTTTGTTTTACTCCCTTAGGGTCCTTTGTTTTACTCAATCAGGGGACTTAGTTATACTCTATCAGGAGACTTTGTTTTACTCGATCAGAGGACTTTGTTATACTCGATCTTGGGACTTTGTTATACTCCATTAGGGTCCTTTGTTTTACTCAATCAGGGGACTTAGTTATACTCTATCAGGGGACTTTGTTTTACTCGATCAGGGGACTTTGTTATACTCGATCAGTGGACTATGTTATACTCGATGAGGGGGCTTTGTTATACTCGACCAGGGGCCTTTGCTATACTCGATGAGGGGGCTTTGTTATACTCGATTAGGGGACTTTGTTATGCTCGATCAGGGGACTTTGTGATACTCGATTAGGGGGCTTTTTTATACTCGATCAAGGACTTTGTTATACTCGATCAGGGGTGTTTGTTTTACTCGATCATGGAACTTTGTTATACTCGATCAGGGAACTTTGTTATACTCGATGAGGGGACTTTGTTATACTCGATCTTGGGACTTTGTTTAACTCCATTAGGGACCTTTGTTATACTCAATCAGGGGACTTAGGTATATTCGATCAGGGGACTTTGTTATATTCGATTAGGGGGCTTTGTTATACTCGATCAGGGGACTTTGTTATACTCCATTAGGGTCCTTTGTTAAACTCAATGAAAGGACTTAGTTATACTCGATTAGGGGACTTTGTTATATACTCGATCAGGGCTTTGTTTTCTCGATCAGGGACTTTGTTATACTCGATCAGGGGACTTTGTTATACTTGATCAGGGGACTTTAATTTATAAATCAGGACTTTATTATAATCGATTAGGGACTTTATTTATACTCGATCAGGGGACTTTGTTATACTCGATCAGGGGACTTTGTTATACTCGATCAGGGGGCTTTGTTTTTCTCGATCAAGGGACTTTGTTATACTCGATCAGGGGACTTTGTTATACTTGATCAGGGGTCTTTATTATACTTAATCAGGGGACTTTATTATAATCGATTAGGGGACTTTGTTATACTCGATCAGGGGATTTTGTTATACTCGACGAGGTGGCTTTGTTATACTCGATCAGAGGACTTTGTTACACTTGAACAGGGGACTTTGTTTTACTCGATCAGGGGACTTTGTTATAATCGATCAGGGGACTTTGTTATACTCGATCAGGGGACTTTGTTATACTCGATCAGGGGACTTTGTCATACTCGATCAGGGGACTTTGTTATACTCGATCTTGAGACTTTGTTATATTCCATTAGGGTTCTTTATTATACTCGATCAGGGGACTTTGTTATACTCAGGTGAGGGGACTGTTATACTCGATCAAGTACGACTGTTATACTCGATCAGGGACTTTGTTATACTCGATCAGGGACTTTGTATACTCGTCGAGGGGCTGTTATACTCGATTAGGTGACTTGTTATACTCGATCTGGGGACTTTGTTATACTCGATGGGGAACTTTGTTACAGTCGATCAGGGGACTTTGCCTTTCGATCAGGGACTTTGTTATACTCGATCTGGGGACTTTGTTATACTCCGATCCAGGGAACTTTTGTTATACTCGATCAGGGGACTTTGTTTTTACTCGATGAGGGGCTTTGTTTTACTCGATCAGGGGACTTTGTTATACTCGATCTGGGGACTTTGTTATACTCGATCAGGGAACTTTGTTACAGTCGATCAGGGGACTTTGTTATACTCATTCTTGAGACTTTGTTATACTCCATTAGGGTCCTTTATTATACTCGATTAGGGGACTTAGTTATACTCGATCAGGGGACTTTGTTATACTCGATCAGGTGACTTTGTTATACTCGATCAGGGGACTTCGTTATACTCGATCAGGGGACTTTGTTTTACTCGGTCAGAGGACTTTGTTATACTCGATCTTGGGACTTTGTTATACTCCATTAGGGTCCTTTGTTTTACTCAATCAGGGGACTTAGCTATACTCTATCAGGGGACTTTGTCTTACTCGATCAGGGAACTTTGTTATACTCGATCAGGCGACTTTGTTATGCTCTCAATCAGGGGACTTCGTTATACTCGATCAGGGGACTTTGTTTACTCCATTAGGGTCGCTGTTTTTTATAATGGGGACTTAGTTATACTCTATCCAAGGGGACTTTGTTTTACTTTCGATCAGAAGGGACTTTGTTATACTCGATCTTGGGACTTTGTTATACTCCATTAGGGTCCTTTGTTTTACTCAATCAGGGGACTTAGTTATACTCCATCAGGGGACTTTGTTTTACTCGATCAGGGGACTTTGTTATACTCGATCAGGGGACTATGTTATACTCGATGAGGGGACTTTGTTATACTCGACCAGAGGCCTTAGTTATACTCGAGCAGGGGGCTTTGTTATACTCGATCACGGGACTTTGATATGCTCGATCAGAGGACTTTGTTATACTCGATCAGGGGACTTTGTTATACTCGATCTTGGGACTTTGTTTAACTCCATTAGGATCCTTTGTTATACTCGATCAGGGGACTTTGTTATACTCGATCAGAAGACTTTGTTATACTCGATCTTGGGACTTTGTTATACTCGATCAGGGGACTTTGTTATACTCGTCGAGGGGGGCTTTGTTATACTCAATTAGGTGACTTTGTTATACTCGTTCAGAGGACTTTGTTACACTAGATCAGGGGACTTTGTTATACTCGATCAGGGGACTTTGTTTTACTCGATGAGGGGGCTTTGTTTTACTCGATCAGGGGACTTTGTTATACTCGATTAGGGGACTTTGTTATACTCGATCTTGAGACGTTGTTATAGTCCATTAGGGTGTTTTATTATACTCGATCAGGGAACTTTGTTATACTCGATCCGGGGCTTTATTATACTCGATAAGGGACTTTGTTATACTCGATCAGGGGAGTTTGTTATACTCGATCAGGGGACTTTGTTATACTCGATCAGGGGACTTTGTTATACTCGATGAGGGGACTATGTTATACTCGATCTTGGGACTTTGTTAAACTGAATTAGGGGCCTTTGTTATACTCCATTAGGGGCCGTTGCTATACTGGATCAGGGAACTTTGTTGTAATCGATCAGGGGACTTTGTTATGCTCGATCAGGGGGCTTTGTTATACTCGATCAGGAGACTTTGTATATACTCAACTAGGGACTTTGTTATATTCAGTCAGGGGCCTTTCTTATACTCGATCAGGGGGCTTTGTTAAACTCCATCAGGGGACTTTGTTATACTCGATCAGGGGACTTTGTTATACTCGATCAGGGGGCTTTGTTTTTTTCGATCAAGAGACTTTGATATTCTCGATCAGGGGACTTTGTTATACTTGATCAGGGGACTTTATTATACTCAATCAGGGGACTTTATTATAATCCATTAGGGGACTTTGTTATACTCGATCAGGGGATTTTGTTATACTCGACGAGGTGGCTTTGTTATAGTCGATCAGAGGACTTTGTTACACTCGAACATGGGACTTTGTTATACTCGATCAGGGGACTTTGTTATACTCGATCAGGGGACTTTGTCATACTCGATCAGGGGACTTTGTTATACTCGATCTTGAGACTTTGTTATACTCGATCAGGGGACTTTGTCATACTCGATCAGGGGACTTTGTTATACTCGATCTTGAGACTTTGTTATACTCCATTAGGGTCCTTTATTATACTCGATCAGGGGACATAGTTATACTCGGTCAGGGGACTTTGTAATAATCGATCAGGGGACTTTGTTATACTCGATCAGGGGAATTTGTTTTAATCGATCAGAGGACTTTGTTATACTCGATCTTGGGACTTTGTTATACACCATTAGGGTCCCTTGTTATACTCAATCATGGGACTTAGTTATACTCGATAAGGGGAATTTTTCATACTCGATGAGGGGGCTTTGTTATACTCGATCAGGGGACTTTGTTATACTCGATCAGGGGTGTTTGTTTTACTCGATCAGGGGACTTTGTTATACTCGATCAGGGGAATTTGTTTTACTCGATCAGGGGACTTTGTTATACTCGATCAGGGGCCTTTGTTATACTCGATCAGGGGACTTTGTTATTCTCGATGAGGGGACTTTGTTATACTCGATCTTGGGACTTTGTTAAACTCGATCTTGGGACTTTGTTAAACTCGATCAGCGGACTTTGTTATACTCGATCAGGGGACTTTGTTATACTCGATGAGGGGCCTTTGTTTTACTCGATCAGGGGACTTTGTTATACTCGATGAGGGGGCTTTGTTTTACTCGATCAGGGGACTTTGTTATACTCGATCAGGGGACTTTGTTATACTCGATCAGGGGACTTTGTTATACTCGTCGAGGGGGCTTTGTTATACACGATTAGGGGACATTGTTATACTCGATCAGAGAACTTTGTTACACTAGATCAGGGTACTTTATTATTCTCGATCAGGGGACTTAGTTATACTCGATCAGGGGACTTTGTTATACTCGATCAGGGGACTTTGTTCTACTCGATCAGGGGACTTTGTTTTTCTCGATCAAGGGACTTTGTTATACTCGATTAGGGGACTTTGTGCCGCTCGAACGAGGACTTTGTTGCCTCCTGATCAAGGGACTGTTCCATACTTTCGATCAAGGGGACTTTGTTATCTCCCGATCAGGACTTTGTTACTCTCAATCGAGGGGCTTTGTTATACTCGATCAGGGAACTTTGTTACAGTCGATCAGGGGACTTTGCTATACTCGTTCTTGAGACTTTGTTATACTCCATTAGGGTCCTTTATTATACTCGATCAGGGGACTTTGTTTTACTCGATCAGAGGACTTTGTTACACTCGATCTTGGGACTTTGTTATACTGCATTAGGGTCCTTTGTTATACTCAATTAGGGGACTATGTTATACTCGATCAGGGGACTTTGTTATACTCGATTAGGGGACTTTGCTATACTCGATGATTGGGCTTTGTTTTACTCGATTAGGGGACTTTGTTATACTCGATCAGGGGACTTTGTTATATTCGATGAGGGGACTTTGTTTTAATCGATCAGAGGACTTTGTTATACTCGATCAGGGGACTTTGTTATACTCGATAAGGGAACTTTGTTACAGTCGATCAGGGGACTTTGTTATACTCGTTCTTGAGACTTTCTTATACTCCATTAGGGTCCTTTATTATACTCGATCAGAGGACTTAGTTATACTCGATCAGGGGACTTTCTTATACTCGATCTTGAGACTTTGTTATACTCCATTACGGTCCTTTATTATACTCGATCAGGGGACATAGTTATACTCGATCAGGGGACTTTGTTATACTCGATCAGGGGACTTTGTTTTAATTGATCAGAGGACTTTGTTATACTCGATCAGGGGACTTTTGTTATACTCTAGCAGGGGACGTTGTTATACTCGATCGGGGACTTTGTTATTCTCGATCAGGGGACTTTGTTATACTCGATCAAGGGACTTCGTACTCGATTAGGGGACTTTACTTTATACTCGATCAGAGGACTTTGTTACTAGATCCGGGGGACTTTGTTATACTCGATCAGGGGACTTTGCTATACTCGATGATTGGGCTATGTTTTACTCGATTAGGGGACTTTGTTATACTCGATCAGGGGACTTTGTTATACTCGATCAGGGGACTTTGTTATACTCAATCAGGGGACTTTGTTATACTCGAACAGGGGACTTTGTTATACTAGATCAGGGGACAATGTTATACTCGATCTGGGTACTTTGTTTTACTCGAACAGGGGACTTTGTTATACTCAATGAGGGGGCTTTGTCTTACTCGATCAGGGGACTTTGTTATACTCAACCAGGGGACTTTGTTATACTCGATCAGGGGACTTTGTTATACTCGTCGAGGGGGCTTTGTTATTCTCGATTAGGGGACATTGTTATACTCGATCAGAGGACTTTGTTACACTAGATCAGGGGACTTTATTTTGCTCGATCAGGGGACTTAGTTATTCTCGATCAGGGGACTTTG
>NW_024717949.1:0-9209 GCF_018991925.1 Homarus americanus
CGGTGTGCTTCGTTCAGTTACGTATTGTATCAGTACACACACCACAGTGCCACTACAGTATCAGTACACACACCACGGACCACTACGGTATCAGTACACACACCACAGTGACACAACGGTATACACAGTGACACAACAATCCACAGTGACACAACGGTATCGGTACACACACCACCAGGTGCCACTACGGTATCAGTACACACACCACAGGCGCACTACGGTATCGGTACACACACCACAGTGACACAACAGTATCGGTACACACCACGGTGACACAACGGTATCGGTACACACCACGGTGACCCAGCAGTATCGGTCACACACCACGGTGACACAACGGTATCGAGTACACACCACGGTGCCACAACGGTATCGGTACACACACCACGGTGGCCTAACGGTATCGGTACACACCACCACAGTTATCGGTACCCCACGGTGACGCAATATCGGTACACACACCACAGTGCCACGGCGGTACACACACCGGTGACACAACAGTATCGGTACACACACCACAGTGACACAACAGTAATTACACACGGTGACACAACAGTATCGGTACACACACCACGGTGACACAACAGTATCAGTACACACACCACGGTGCCACAACGGTATCAGTACACACACCACAGTGCCATACGGTATCGGTACACACCACGGTGACACAACAGTATCGGTACACACACCACGGTGCCACTACAGTATCCAGTACACACACCAGTGACACAACAGTGTCCATTACACACACCACGGTGACCACAACGGTATCAGTACACACACCACGGTGCCACCGGTATCAGTTACACACCACGGTGACCACTGCAGTGTCGGTACACACACCACGGTGCCACACTGATTATCGGTGCACCACGGTGACACAACAGTATCGGTACACACACCACGGTGACGCAACGGTATCGGTACACACACCAGTGCCACAACGGTATCGGTACACACACCACGGTGCCACTACGGTATCAGGTACACACCACAGTGCCACTACGGTATCCAGTGCACACACCACGGTGCCACAACAGTATCAGTACACACCACAGGCAAACAGTATCAGTACACACACCACGGTGACACTACAGTGTCGGTACACACCACGGTGACACAACGGTATCGGTACACACCACAGTGACACAACGGTATCGGTACACACCACGGTGCCACTACGGTATCAGTACACACACCACAGTGACACAACGGTATCGGTCACACACACCACGGTGACACAACAGTATCAGTACACACACCACGGTGACACAACAGTATCGGTACACACCACGGTGACACAACGGTATCGGTACACACCACGGTGACACAACGGTATCGGTACACACACCACGGTGCCACTACAGTGTCAGTCACACACCACGGTGACACAACGGTATCAGTACACACACCACAGTGACCACAACAGTATCGGTACACACACCACGGTGCCACTACGGTATCGGTACGCACACCACGGTGCCACTACATTGCACACACCACGGTGACACAACAGTATCAGTACACCACGGTGCCACTACGGTATCAGTACACACGCACGGTGACACAACAATCAGTACACACACCACGGTGCCACTACAGTATCAGTGCACACACCACAGTGACACAACAGTATCAGTACACACAGTGCCACTACAGTATCAGTACACACACCACAGTGACACAACGGTATCGGTACACACCACGGTGACACAACGGTATCAGTACACACCACAGTGACAGCAGTATCGGTACACCACGGTGACACAACAGTATCGGTACACACACCACAGTGCCACTACGGTATCAGTACACACCACGGTGCCACAACGGTATCGCAGTACACACACCACAGTGACACAGCAGTATCGTACACACACCAGGTGACACAACGGTATCGGTACACACCACGGTGCCACAACGGTATCAGTACACACCACGGTACCACTACGGTATCAGTACACCACCACGGTGACACAACGGTATCCGGTACACACCACACCACGGTATCGGTACCACGGTGACACAACAGTATCAGTACACACACCACAGTGCCACCGGTATCGGTACACCACGGTGCCACAACGGTATCGGTACACACACCACGGTGACACAACAGTATCGGTACACACACACACAACAGTATCGGTACACACCACAGTGCCACTACGGTATCAGTACACACCACGGTGCCACAACAGTATCAGTACACACACCAGTGACACAACGGTATCGGTACACACACCACGGTGACACAACGGTATCGGTACACACACCACGGTGCCTGACGGTATCGGTACACACACCGGTGACACAACAGTATCGGTACACACACCACGGTGACACAACGGTATCGGTACACACCACGGTGACACAACGGTATCGTACACACACCACGGTGACACAACAGTATCGGTACACACACCACAGTGCCACAACGGTATCAGTACACACCACAGTGCCACTACGGTATCGGTACACACACCACGGTGACACAACGGTATCAGTACACACACCACGGTGACACAACAGTATCGGTACCACACCACGGTGACACAACAGTATCGGCACACACAGTGACACAACGGTATCGGTACACACACCACAGTGCCACAACGGTATCAGTACACCACGGTGACACAACAGTATCAGTACACACACCACGGTGCCACTACGGTATCAGTACACACCACGGTGACAACAGTATCGGTACACACCACGGTGACGCAACAGTGTCGGTACACACCACAGTCACAACAGTTCCGGTACACACACCACAGTGCCACTACGGTATCGGTCACACACCACAGTGACACAACGAGTATCGGTACACACACCACGGTGACACTACGGTATCGGTACACACACCACAGTGACACAACAGTATCCAGTACACCACAGTGCCAACAGTATCGGTACACACCACAGTGCCACTACGGTATCGGTACACACACCACGGTGACGCACAACAGTATCCAGTACACACACCACGGTGACACAACAGTCATTACACACCACGGTGACACAACGGTATCAGTACACACCACGGTGCCACCAGTATCAGTACACACCACGGTGACACAACAGTATCAGTACACACACCACAGTGACACAACGGTATCAGTACACACACCACAGTACACACACCACGGTGACACAACGGTATCAGTACACACACCACAGTGTGAAACAGTGTCGGTACACACCGGGCGCCACGGTGTCAGTACACACCACAGTGCACAACGGTATCAGTACACACACCACAGTGACAACAGTATCGGTACACACACCACGGTGACACAACAGTATCAGTACACACCACAGTGACACCAAGGTATCAGTACACACACAGTGCCACAACAATGTCATTGCACACCACGGTGCCACTACGGTATCAGTACACACACCACGGTGACACAACGGTATCGGTACACACACCACAGTGCCACTACAGTATCCGTTTTTGACGCCACGTGCCGTACCAGTGTCGTGCGTGTCCAGTACACAGTGACAACGGTATCAGTACCACACGACGGTGCCACTACGGTGTCGGTACACACACCACGGTACGGCGACGCAACGGTATCGGTACACAGCACCACGGTAACAAATTGCCACTGCGATATCGTACGGTGACACAACGTGTCAGTGCACCACCGACGACAGTAATCGGTACACGTGCCACCGATGTCGCACCGCATGTCAATTCCACCACGGTACCACACGTACACGGTATCGGTACCACAACACTGATGCCAACATACAGTGCCACGTGCCGTATCAGTACACACACCACGCGAGCCAGTATCGGTACACACACACCGTGCCACTACGGTATCAGTACACACACCAGTGACACAACAGTATCAGTACACACAGGTGCCACACAGTATCAGTACACCCACGGTACCTGTGATCGTCATTCCACACACCACAGTGACTCAACGGTATCAGTACACACACAGTGACGCACACAGTATCAGTACACCAGCGCACCACAGTACAGACAACACACACCACAGTGACACAACGGTATCAGTACGCACACACCACGGTGCCACTGGTGACACAACAATTATCGGTGCCACACCAGTATCGTACACGGTGCCACTACAGTATCAGTACACCACAGTTGCCACTACGGTATCGGTACCCGGTGACACAACAGTATCAGTACACACCAGTGACACAACAGTATCAGTTACACACGCAGTACAACATACAGTACACATCACGCAAAATTCAGTCAACGGTGCATGCACGCAGTATCCGGTACCACACCCACGGTAACACAACACGTGTCGGTGCCATACACACACCACGGTGCCACTACGGTGCCACTACGGTACAAGTACCACGGTGACACAACGGTGTCGGTACCACACCACTGTAGTATCAGGTATCAGTACACGTCATACACACCGTCGATGCCACAATATCCATCGGTACCCGGCACCACGGTGACACAACAGTAAGTCGCACCGGTGACTACAACGACGGTATCAGTGCCACACAGCAGTCATCAGTGCACGCAGTGACGGTATCCAGTACACACACCACGGTGCCACTACGGTATCAGTACACACACCACGGTGACACAACAGTATCCAGTACACACACCACGGTGACACAACGGTATCAGTACACCACCACGGTATCAGTACCACACCACGTCATGCACCACAGTGACGGTACACACGCATCCTGACAATCAGTACACCAGACACCACGGTCGGTACAATACCACGATGACACAACAGTATCAGCACACCCCACGCCACCGCGGCAATCTGTCGTACACGGTGCCACTACGGTATCAGTACACACACCACAGTACCACTACGGTATCAGTACACACACCACAGTGACACAACAGTATCGGTACACGTGCGACACCGGTGTCAACACCGCACACACTACGGTATCAGTACACACCACAGTGACTACAGTATCGGTAACCACTACGGTATCGGTGCACACACCGGTGACCTGACGTGTCATTTACACACCACAGTGACACAGTATCAGTACACATCACAACAGTATCAGTACCGGTACTGGTATCGGTGCAACCACAACCACCGTGCCACGCTACGGTATCGGTACACACCACGACACAACGCGCATCGCCCACAGTGCCACTACGGTATCAGTACACACACCAGTGATGCCACCAGTATCAGTACACACACCACAGTGACACAACGGTATCCAGTACACACCACGGTGCCACACACGTACTGATGTCGCACACCACGGTGACACAACAGTAGTACCGTGCCCACGTATCGACACCCACAGTGCCAACAGTATCAGTACACACCACGGTGGCGGTATCGGTACACACACCACAGTATCGGTTACGTATCGGTACCACTACAGTGTCGATACGTATCGTTACACACACCACGGTGACACAACGGTATCGGTGCCACAGTGCCGGTATCAGTACACACACCGTACCACTACCAGTACATACAGTTGCGTAGTCAATTACCGCACCACAGTGCCACTACAGTATCAGTACACACACCACTGATCATCAGGTACACACCACAGTGCCACTACAGTATCAGTACACACACCACAGTGCCACCACACAGTATCAGTACACACACCACAGTGCCACTCACAGTATCAGCACACACACCACAGTTCCACCAGTATCAGTACACACACACCACAGTGCCACAACAGTATCAGTACACCCACCAGTGCCACTACAGTATCAGTACACACACCACAGTGCCACCACAGTATCAGCACACACACCACAGTGACACTACAGTATCAGCACACACCACACTGCCACTACAGATCAGTACACACACCACAGTGCCACTACAGTATCAGTACACACACCACAGTGCCACTAACAGTATCAGACACACACACCACAGTGCCACCACAGTATCAGTCACACACACCACAGTGCCACTACAGTATCAGTACACACCACCACAGTGCCACTACAGTATCAGCACACAACCACACCGCCACCACAGTATCAGTACACCCACCACAGTGCACACCACAGCATCAGCACACACACCACAGTGCCACTACAGTATCAGCACACACCACAGTGCCACCACAGTATCAGCACACCACAGCCACCACAGCATCAGCACACACACCACAGTGCACACCACAGTATCAGCACACCACAGCCACCACAGCATCAGCACACACACCACAGTGCCACCACAGTATCAGCACACACCACAGTGCCACCACAGCATCCACACACACCACAGCACAACAGTATCAGCACACACACCACAGTGCCACTACAGTACACACACCACAGTGCCACTACAGTATCAGCACACCACACCACAGTGCCACCACAGTATCAGTGCACACCCACCACAGTGCCACCAGTGCATCAGCACACCCACAGTGCCACCACAGTATCAGCACACACCACAGTGCCACCACAGCATCAGCACACACACAGTGCCACTACAGTATCAGCACACACACCACAGTGCCACCATATATCGGCACACATACCACAGTGCCACCACAGTATCGGTACACACACCACAGTGCCACCACAGCATCAGTACACACCACAGTGCCACTACAGTATCAGCACACCACCACAGTGCCACTCACAGTATCAGTACACCCACCACAGTGCCACACAGTATCAGTACACACACCACAGTGCCACTACAGTATCAGTACACCACCATGCCACTACAGTATCAGTACACCCACCACAGTGCCACTACAGTATCAGTACACAACCCACAGTGCCACCACAGTATCAGTACACACACCACAGTGCCACCACAGTATGAGTACACACACCCACAGTGCCACCACAGCATGAGCACACACCACAGTGCCACTACAGTATCAGTACACACACCACAGTGCACACTATAGTAACGCACACACCACAGTGCCACCACAGTATCAGCACACACACCACTGCCACACAGTGAGCACACACACCAGAGTGCCACTACAGTATCGGTACACACACCACAGTGCTACTACAGTATCAGTACACACACCACAGTGACACTACAGTATCAGTACACACACACCACAGTGCCACTACAGTATCAGTACACACACCACAGTGCCACTACAGTATCAGTACACACACCACAGTGCCACTACAGTATCAGTACACACCACAGTGCCACTACACCACATCACATTCGCTACAGCAGCCAGCAACTACAGTAAGGATGTTCACTTACTCCTGAGCGGGGCAGCGAGAGAGGTTCCCCTGGCTGTTGTGTTCTGTGTTCCTCCTCTTGTTGAACTGAGGGTTCTGGGCTCCACTGGCCGCCCTGAGATCGCCCCGCCCTCTTTACTGGCCCCACCCACCTTCATGACCCGCCCACGCCCTCCCTCGGTCACTCTCCGTCCTTCAGTGCCCTCCTTGTCATGGCCCACGATGGCCCCATGTCTAGCCACGTCCTCCTTAGCTTCTTCTCTGTTATTCCCTTCGTGTCCTTTCCTTCCCTCTTCTGCGTCTTCTGATTCTCCTTCTCTTTCTACTACGCCTTCGCCTGTCTCTCCAAGTGAAGGTGAGTTTCCTTTACCCAAGACCTTGGTGCCTATGGGGAAGAGTTTTGCCTGTCGCCACAATTCCTGGTCTTGTTTATTCTTCAGCGAGCCTTCCTGTGCCTCCTCCTCTTCCACCTCTTCCTCCTCAGGTGCAGGTGACAACACGATCACCTCCACGTGACCCCCCATCACCTCAGAGGTCAAGGTTTTCCAGATCAATCCTTCCCTCCCTAGGTAGGCAGGCCTATAGCACTTTCATTGATTACTCCGTATCGTGAAGTCTTCTGATCACGCACCATTCATTAACAATTTCACCAATAAACGATGATCCCCTTCGTGATTTCTCATACCCTCCGTTGCATGCACCCTTTTAGTTCTCACAATAGTTCACTCAGTGTCAATATTCCCCGACATATATTGGCCAAACTTCTTCGTTCAAACATTCATTGTATTAAGCCACGCCCACGAAACACGGGATGAGAACAATATTACAACAAAACTTCGCTGCGGTTTTTGTCCCGATCCGCAGTCTGTGAAAGGTAACCATGGCAACCGCTATAAACAAGCTGGTTCTTGGCGTATCCGATAGATGGCAGCACGCAACATTGATCAGAGGCGGGAAGAGTGACTTGGGTTCGAAGCGAGTGATAAGTTATTTCCACCCTTATGGAAAACGAAATAAGATATATTTCAGCCTCCATCGCGAAATGTTAGAATAAAAGCTTAAACTTAGCTCACTGAGACCTTAAGGGTTATTTTTATTATAAGATTCACGCGATGATATGAAGCTTAAGTTATTTGTTAAAAGGCACAGGGTCAACTAAAGCACAAGTCGAGCTGCAACTGGGAGAGTATTTGACTAATGTGTTACAGTGAAGCATCAGCTGGCGTGTGCTGGGTGGCCTACCTCCCCTGTAACCCCAGTAAACCTAATAAGTCGCTCACAAGAGTTAATCGCCTCCCAAACAGCGAAGGTGATTATTGGTTTCTCCTTATCTGCATGTCTGATGACAACGGGTGCCTTGGTGCCGAGGCTTTTTTCCTCAACGCACTTTATCCTTATCTTAACAGTAAAGCTCATCATTACATGATACACTATAGCAGTACAACGTATGTAGAAAAATAGAAATGATAGCAATTATCGAATGATTCCCCTGCAAAGATTTCCTTGTCACCATTTTTTTTTTTTTACGGCAATTAGCCCAGCCGGGCACAGGTCAAACGACCCACAACGGGGCCTGGGGGGCGAAAAAAATAAGAACAGAAAGAAATTGAATATAGAGAAGAAAAAGGTTATACTGTGTTAATCTACACCACGAAGATGCCGGAAAACCAGCTTTTTAAAGTGAGACAGATTGTATAAGTATGGAAACGAAGAAGGCAGAGCTTTCCACAGTGTGGCTGTGTGAGGAAAGAAGGAAGCGCTGTAACGGGTTATTCTCGTGTGACCGACATCCACAGAGAAACGGTGGGCACCACGGGCAAGACGTGTGTTCCGAGCCCACGGCCTTGCCGGCGGTACACAGGATGCCAAATCCACCGAACATTGCCCGTTAAAGTACCTGTAAAAGAGAAAGTGAAGCAACATTGCGGCTAAGTGAAAGGTTGTCGACTGAGGCACCTGGAAGGAATTTTAATAAACCAATTTTCGGTATCTACCACAGATACCACGA
>NW_024717950.1:0-23276 GCF_018991925.1 Homarus americanus
TAAAGAAAACATCACTGGTAGCTTATTTCTTACTCTTCCTCTCTGTTTATATATGAGCTACCCGTTGTCTGTGTCTGTCTCTGTCTCTACCTTTTCCTGTCTCTGTTTCTCAAGTAATTTAATATGAAACTACGTACTTCACTACAACCCCTGCCATCCATTACTAACCCAACTTTATGCCCTGCTCTTCCTTGCATGTATTTACCTCAAAATAATCCCCAGCCCCGCCGTCCCTGCCAGCACATACACAAAGAGAAAATAAAGGTCACAATTTACTCAGCTCTTATCAACAGCCGCCAGCCACCTACAGAAACATGGACAAATCTTTTAACCTACAGAACCGATGGTTCTTAGATCAACAAGTTATCCCATCTGGCTAATAAAGTTTCTATAAGTTTTAATTTCGACTATAGAGAAATAATATTTTTGGAGAATTGAATCTCTGAAAATACTCCACCTTTCTTCTTAAGAGAAAAATAAAACTAGAAAATGCAAGGTGATTGAACCTCCGGTCCCTATTTTCATATAATCCAGGTCTCGTAAGCTTAATTCTGGAAATTGTATAAATTACTATCCTTTTTTTTTTAGAATTACGATAGCAAAAGAATTATACATACAGTACTACACCGTACTACTACTACTACTACTACTACTACTACTTTGCTGTCACTGGAATCGAGTATGAGACGTGATCATCCAGCTATGGTAAAATGATATGATATTAGGATGCCACTCTGCTGGTGAGTTTGAGGGTGACCAAAGAGCCCGATATGTAATCACCGCAGGGTCGTCCACATTCGTTCCACATGTAGGGCCGCATATACCGTGGGAGTGGGCGGTGGCAAAGGTCTTTCCGACGTTGGCGCTATCTGCCCTGGTTTGCAGTCGGCTAACTGAAAGTATTGACACCTTTCTCGTGTGGTGCTCTCCAAGTCTTACGATGGGAGTAATCGACTCCCCAGGTGAGGGGTCGATTGGCACCTTTTCAGGTTTGTCTTAAGACTATCCTTATTCCTTTTCAATTGCCGCCAGCGTTACGTTTACTATTCATAAGGTGACTGCAAAAGTAGCTGCTTTGGCAGTTCACTGTCGTCCACGCGGGTAATATGACCAGTCCAACGTAGTTGTTCGCGGATAATGGCAGCTCAGATGCTTCCCACAGTTGGTGTCATCAAGAATGCTGTCATTTGTTCTTGTTTCCAGCGAACTTCCGGAGGATGGAAACGTAGACCATGCTGGTGATAGTTACAAGTACCTTTGAGGTGCTTTCTATGTGACCCATGTCTCACTGCCATATAGTAGGGTGGGCAGTACCATTGCTCTCGATATATATGTGCAGTTTTGTGGATAATTTCAGCTCCCTACAGCTGAAGACACGATTTCGGAGTCTGCCCAAGGCTTGAGAGATGCACATCTGATCCTATGCTGAATCTCTTCATCGATGTCTGCGGTAGGACAGGTGGGAGCCGAGATACCGGAAAGGGCAACTTTAGAGAGTGTAGTACTGCTTAAGCTGGATGGATGATGGAAAAGTCTGAACCAGGGCAGGTTGAAAGAGAATCTGAGTCTTACGTACATTCACCTTAGGCCGAAGTGTATACGTCTGCATAAGTGTTCAGGATCTCCTCAGAAGGAAACTAGTGTGAGTAACAAGGGTGAGGTCGTCTGCATGCTGAAGTTGAGTAATGGTGGCTGCCGACACCTTTGTTCTCTACTCTAGAGTCGCCTTATGTTGAAAAGAACCCCCCTTCACCTGGTACTCGATGTTCACCCCACAAATTGGCACTGGCACGAGTAAGGAAGGCAGCCAAGAAGATGGAAAAGAGAGTTGGTGCCAGTACAAACCTTTGTTTAACCCCTGTTTGATGGGGAAGAATCCTGACTGGGTGCCATTGTGCAGGACACTGCTGCTCATGCTATCGTGGGAGTTGCCTCACCATGGTGATGAATTTTGGGGGCAAGGGTGCCAAACCAAGTGAGGGTCCACCAGAGGGCATCCTGTGCTGACCGAGTCAAGGCCTTGTTAGGTCGATGAAAGCCATGTACAGGTCACGGCGCTGTTCTTCAGCACTTTTCCTGTATATGGCGGGCAGCAAGATCATTCCAATGGTACCAATGCGATGGTTTAAAACCATACTGGAGATTCTGGGAGGAAGTTTTCCGCCTCAGAAAAAAGTCTGTTTAGGACTCGGGCGATAAAATCTTGGTTAGCTATGGAGAGTAGCGCGATCCCACGGTAAGCGTTAATCTGACCGGTCCCCTTGTTCTTATAAACATTGATAATGGAAGCATCTTTAAGAGCTTGGGGGATTTCTCCTTTTCCCATATATTCTCCAGAGAGAGTGGAGACGGTTGGTAAAGCAGATGTCCTCCCTACCTTATACATCTCGGCTGGGATTCCATCAGGCCCTGAGGCTTTCTTGTTATTTTTCATCTAAGCCGACGTTGTAGCTACTCTCATCCAGGATGGAGGATAGCTGAGGTAAGGCCTGGGCGCTGAGGGATCTGCTGGGTAGTCAGGACATCCACATCGGTGTTTCCGGCTGACAATGAAGGCGTAGTGCTCTTTCCAAAGGCTGAAGGAGGCCTCGTCGTCTTTAGTTATGTGGTTCCCGTCAGTTGAGCGAAGGGGCTGGTTCTAAAGAGTGACTGGCCCATAAATGTTTGTAGTGAAATGAAAAATTCGGGCGATCTTGTGCTGATCTGCAAGTTTTTAAATCACATGCTTTATTTTAAGCCAGTCGTTCTTTTGATCGCGAAATTCCCGCTGGCCACTTTCTATCTTCTTGCTTAAGGTATCAGCTTTTGGTCCGGAGACTAAAGGTTGTTCTGCCAGTCAAAAGCAGCACGTTTATCATCGATGAGTACTTTGATTGGCCGGGCAGTGATTTTCATCAAACCAGTCCTGGCGTATTCTTTTTGAACCGGCCGAGGTATCTCTGCAGGTCTTTGTCATAACAGTATTAAGAGTATCCCATTCGGCACCGGGATTCACGCGGTTTGGTTGTTGGGTTGTTTATGCTTCCATGTTCGAGCTGCCTTCTAAATCATGTGGTACTGGCGATCCTCCAGGACTTTTGGTGTTAAAACCTCTTCTAGAGGCTTGCTGCCTTCGCCGTTTTGTAAAGACGAAGTGAGAGCTACCTGACGAGCCGATGATCAGTGTCACAGTGGTCTGAGCCACGCATGGCACGGGTGATGAGTGACATCTGGCGATCTTTTTTCTCTGACAATGATGTAGTCAATGCAATGCCAGGTGGGTGATCGGGTGTTGCCACGATCCCTTGAACTTGTCGGCCTGCCTAAAAAGGTATTGGTGATAGTGAGGCCAGAGCAGCACGCTTGCTGAGAAGGAGCAGGCCATTGCGATTACAATTCTGCTCTAGTCCTTCCTTGGCGGTTCCTCGCCAAATGTTAGCATCTCTGCCAACCTGGTACTGAAGTCGCGAAGGAGCACAACCTTGTTCTCTTCAGATAGAGGCTGGGGCACTCTGTCGAGGTCGTGTAATAAAGGCCCCTGATGTCATCCCCTCTGCATCCAGTGTTGGGGCGTCGCAACGATGGTACAAAGGCATGACGTGAGTGATTCAGTGACCCGGGCGTCATGAGGTTTCAAGCGATCCCAACAGGCATTGCAGTTAGCCTGTGTAGATGCGTGTTGACGGATGGCAAAGCCAACTTCATGTCGCTGGTTCTCAGTAGGCTTACCCTTCCAGAAGAAAGTGTAGTTGGCCCCTCATCTGGGAGCTGGGACTCACTGATGGCTGTTATGTCGATGTTATACATAGGCAGCTCTCTTTGCCACAAGGGCAGTTCTTCAGGAGGCACATTTGTGCCAGTATCCAGAAGCGGCCTGACATTCCATGCAGCGACCAAGAAGCCGTGGCGGTTTGTTTCCTTGTTTGGGCCCTTGCACCTTGATTTTGTTTTCTGACAATAGAAAGGATGTGACCTTATCAGGTGCGGTTGCCCAGTCAGAAGGTTTTTAGGCAAGCTATTTTAGGTCACCTTTTCTAGCCTCCTCCCCATGTGGGTGAGCAGAGGGTTCTCGTAAGTAGCTGCTTAGTCGCAGAGATAGGGACCGGATTGCACTGCTGCCCATCTCATTGGGTAGTAAACGACCATCTTATCTGTGCCACCCAAGTGCAGAGTTGTGACTGGAGACCCCAGCAGTCATTCTGCCTGTCCTCGTCGCCACTCGTCCGTCGCCACAAGGCTTTTGGAAGTATAAGGGTTTTGATGATGATGAGAGGTATGATAAGCTGGATGATGGCTGTGTGAGTTGATTTATGTGGTGAGGGCAGGAGCGCAGGCTGCAACTATACATCTTGACCTCTCCTTTTCCCGATCCAGTGGTGCAAGGTTTGCAAACGACTGGGGAGAGGAGAGTTGCAATGGACCGCCGATAGCCCAGTTTGTTGGGTTTCGCCTTAGTAGCCTGTCCATCAGGCATTAAAATTTTGTGTCCGCCGGTGTAGTCGTTGGGTTTCATAGTGGCTCTTCGGCCTACAATCGCCGTTGGGGCCTTTGTTTACCTGTTACCTCGATAATAAATTCAAATAACCACTGAAATGTAACAGCTGTCAACATATGAATTATAGATTCTATTGAGATGTTTGTCCTTTTGTTCCGACGCGCTGCGTTGCTGCCGCTGTGCCATTTTGCTCGAATCTATTTTTAGTAACATCGGCGAGTGACAACTGTGCTATAGTCACATGCCGGAGTTCCTCAGCTGTCCAGTGAGTTGTGCCCAACAGTCTGAGGAAACACAATGGGTACTTTACAAAACACCAGTCTTGTGGGATGATGATGGAGTGCAGTGTAAACCCTGTTGGTCTTCTTTTGGGCACTGAAGGCTCAGACTCTTGTGTGTATCGTATCATCAGTATCAGGTTACCGAAATACTGGCATTATTAATACGAAAATTGATCGTAGCTCGCTTTTTTCACTTCTGGAAGAAATATCTAGTTTGGTTAATATTAATATTTTCTTCACCTTTGCCTTGTGACAACCCTTTTGCAGATGATGCCTTTTCTCCTTCTCTTACTCATTCTTGCATCTCTTATTTCTGCACAAACCAGCCATAGCTGTTTGTTGTTTCGGTCATTAGTATGTTTCAATTTCTTGTTTTTTCTTTTTAATAATGACCACCTACCGCGTCTCTACCTTCTATTATTATTATACCGTTCGGGTTCATATGTTCCTTTCTCCTCGACCATCTCTACCCCGGCAGTCATCAGCTTTTACTCAACATATATTAAAAAATACATATGATTCATGTTCATGATGTCAGTTTGCTTACAAATACAACAATAACATTGTCAATGCATGTTGGGTTAAAATGAAACCATCATTGCACCAAACATTTCCATGTAATAAATTCGTCATTCATCTTTTCTTATTATTTCGTTTCTTTATCATCATTGGGGAGATCATATATACCCAGAAAAATAAACAGAGAATCTCTAAAATACAATGAACCAAAGAAAATTTAAGTTCAAATGTTTGTTAGTGTGTAACACAATTACAGCATTAGGAAAGTAAGTAATCAACTTTACACAGAATTAGAGCAACTTATACCCATTATAAGCTGGTTAACTTACATTTTTCACTAAAGCGTTCAGCCTTGTTTTACCTTTGATGTAACAAAGAATGTGACGGAATTTAACCAACCCGAGATCTGAATTTATCATTTGAAGTATTGGTTTTGGTATGGTAAAAGTACCTGCTGAGTTTTGCTACACTAAGGAAGAAAAACTTAGAATGAAAAAAAAGGAAACTGCTGTCAACCCCACAGAACCAATAATCAGGTGAATCAAAAACATACCAGATTACTTGTGCTGATGATTATAATATAATGATAGGTGAAGTAATATAAGTCGTCAACTGAGTGTATAAAAAACGAGAGAGCTTACACAGAAATTCCTGTGGCAGGAGGGGAGAGATAGTTTATATACAGTGGCAGGAGAGGCGATATACAGTGGCAGGAGGGGAGAGATAGCTATATAGTGGCAGGAGAGAGAGGTAGTTTGTTATATACAGGCAGGAGAGAGAGGTAGTTTATATACAGTGGCAGGAGGGAGAGGTAGCTTATATAGTGGCAGAGAGAGGTGGCCATAAGGCGGGTGGCAGGAGAGAGTGTAGTTTATATACAGTGGCAGGAGAGAGGTAGGTTATATTCAGGCAGGAGGGAGAGGTAGTTTATATAGTGGTAGCAGAGAGAGGTAGTTTATATACAGTGGCAGGAGGGAGAGGTAGTTTATATTCAGGGCAGGAAGGAGAGGTAGTTTATATAGTGGGAAGTAAGAGAGAGGTAGTTTACATACAGTGGCAGGAGAGAGAGGTACTTATATTCAGTGGCAGGAGGGGAGAGAGGTAGCTTGCAGGGGGTGGTAGCAGAGAGAGGTAGTTTATATACAGGTGGCAGGAGGGAGAGGTAGTTTATAGTGGTAGGGGAGAGAGAGGTAGTTTATATACAGTGGTAGTAAAGAGAGAGGTAGTTTATATACAATGTGGCAGGAGGGGAGAGGTAGGTTATATAGTGGGTAGGGAGAGAGAGGTAGTTTATATACAGTGGTAGCAGAGAGAGGTAGTTTATATACAGGCAGGAGGGAAGGAGGTGTTGGAGAAAGTGTAGCGAGAGAGAGTAGCCAAGGCCAGTGGCAGGAGAGAGAGGTAGGTTATATAGTGTAGTTTATAGTGTAGAGAGGTAGTTTAGGTGGGCAGGAGGGAGAGGTAGGTTATATAGTGGTAGTAGAGAGTGTAGTTTATATGTTATGGCAGGAGAGAGAGGTAGTTTGGTTCAGTGGCAGGAGGGAGAGGTAGTTTATATAGTGTTAGAGAAAGAGGTAGTTTATATAGGTAGCAGAGAGGAGGTAGTTTATATTGGTGTGGCAGGAGGGAGAGGTAGGTTATATAGTGTAGCAGAGAGGTTTTATATATGGGCAGGAGAGAGAGGTAGCTTTACAGTCTGCAGGAGGGAGAGTTTATATAGTGGTAGTAGAGAGAGGTAGCTTTATATACAGTGGCAGGAGGTAGAGGTAGTTTTATATAGTGGTAGCAGAGAGAGGTAGTTTATGGTGGTAGAGAAACACAATGGCAGGAGGAGAGGTAGGTTATAGTAGTGGTAGCAGAGAGAGAGATAGTTTATATACAGTGGCAGGTGAGAGGTAGTTTATATAGGTAGCAGAGAGAGGTAGTTTATATAGTGGGTAAGAGAGAGTAGTTTATATACAGTAAAGCAGAGAGGTAGTTTACAGTGGCAGGGAGGAGAGGTAGTTTATATGGTAGAGAGAGTGTAGTTTATATACAGGAGAGGTAGTTTATATAGTGGTAGCAGAGAAAGAGAGATAGTTTACACAGTGGCAGGAGGGAGGTAATATATAGTAGCAGAGGAAGTTTTATATACAGGCAGGAGGAGAGGTAGTTTTATAGTGGTAGCAGAGAGAGTGTAGTTTATATACAGTAGAGAGAGGTAGTTTATATACAGTGGCAGGTGGGAGAGGTAGGGTTATATAGTGGTAGCAGAGAGAGAGAGATAGTTTATATAACAGTGGTAGCAGGAGAGAGGTAGTTTATGCAGTAGAGAGAGTGTAGTTTATAGTGGGTAGCAGAGAGAGGTAGTTTATATACAGTACAGGAGGGAGAGGTAGGTTATACAGTGTAGCAGAGAGTAGAGATAGTTTATATGCTGGTAGGAGGGAGAGGTAGTTTTATATACAGGCAGGGGAGAGGTATATAGTGGTAGCAGAGAGAGAGAGATAGCATATACAGGTAGCAGAGAGAGGTAGTTTATAGCACAGTGGTAGGAGGGAGAGGTAGGTTATATAGTGGGTAGCAGAGAGAGAGAGATAGTTTATATACAGTGGCAGAGGGAGAGGTAGTTTTAGAGAAGTGTAGCAGAGAGAGGTAGTTTATATACAGTGGTAGGAGGGAGAGGTAGGTTATATAGTGGTAGCAGAGAGAGAGGACAGTTTTATATACAGGCAGGAGTGGCAGGTAGTTATATAGTAGCAGAGAGAGGCAGTTTATATACAGGGCAGGAGGGGAGAGGTAGTTTATATAGTGGTAGCAGAGAGAGAGATAGTTTTATATACAGGAGGGGAGAGGTAGTTTTATATAGTGGTAGCAGAGAGAGGTAGTTTGTATAAGCAGTGGGCAGGAGGAGGAAGCTATATAGTAGCAAGAGAGAGGTAGTTATATACAGTGGTAGTAAGAGAGAGGTAGTTTATACAGTGGCAGGTGGGAGAGAGGTAGGTAGTAGCAGAGAGAGAGAGATAGTTTATATACAGTGGTAGCAGGAGAGAGGTAGTTTATATACAGTGGTAGCAGAGAGGTAGTTTATATAGTAGAGTAAGAGAGAGGTAGTTTAAGTATACAGGCAGGAGGGGGAGAGGTAGGTTATATAGTGGTAGTAGAGAGAGAGATAGTTTATATACAGGTAGGAGGGAGAGGTAGTTTATATACAGGTGGCAGGTGGGAGAGGTAGGCCGGGTATAGTAGTAGCAGAGAGAGAGATAGTTTATATACAGTGCAGTAAGAGAGGTAGCTATGGCAGTGGTAGGAGGGGAGAGGTAGGTTATATAGTGTAGCAGAGAGAGAGAGGAGGAAGCTATATACAGGTAGCAGAGAGAGGTAGTTTAGTACAGGTGGCAGGAGAGAGAGGTAGGTTATAGTGGTAGCAGAGAGAGAGAGATAGTTTATATATGGTGGTAGAGGGAAGCAGAGGAGAGGTAGGTTATATAGTGGTAGCAGAGAGAGAGAGATAGCTTATATACAGGAGGGGGAGAGGTAGTTTATATACAGGCAGGTGGGAGAGGTAGGTTATAGTGGTAGTAGAGAGAGAGAGATAGCTTATACAAACAGTGGTAGCAGAGAGAGGTAGTTTATATACAGGCAGGAGGGAAGGAGGTGTTATATAGTGTAGCGAGAGAGAGTAGTTAATGTAAGTGGCAGGAGAGAGAGGTAGGTTATATAGTGTAGTTTATAGTGTAGAGAGGTGGTTTATATGGGCAGGAGGGAGAGGTAGGTTATATAGTGGTAGCAGAGAGTGTAGTTTATATGCATGGCAGGAGAGAGAGGTAGTTTATTTCAGTGGCAGGAGGGAGAGGTGGTTTATATAGTGGTAGCAGAGAGGTGGTTTATATAGGTAGCAGAGAGGAGGTAGTTTATATACAGTGGCAGGAGGGAGAGGTGGGTTATATAGTGGTAGCAGAGAGGTTTTATATATGGGCAGGAGAGAGAGGTGGTTTTACAGTGTGCAGGAGGGAGAGTTTATATAGTGGTAGTAGAGAGAGGTGGATTTATATACAGTGGCAGGAGGGAGAGGTGGTTTATATAGTGGTAGCAGAGAGAGGTAGTTTATAGTGGTAGAGAAATACAATGGCAGGAGGAGAGGTAGGTTATATAGTGGTAGCAGAGAGAGAGATAGTTTATATACAGTGGCAGGTGAGAGGTGGTTTATATAGGTAGCAGAGAGAGGTAGTTTATATAGTGGGTAAGAGAGAGTGGTTTATATACAGTGGTAGCAGAGAGGTGGTTTACAGTGGCAGGGAGGAGAGGTAGTTTATATGGTAGCAGAGAGTGTAGTTTATATACAGGAGAGGTGGTTTATATAGTGGTAGCAGAAAGAGAGATAGTTTATACAGTGGCAGGAGGGAGGTAATATATAGTAGCAGAGGAGGTTTTATATACAGGCAGGAGGAGAGGTAGTTTTATAGTGGTAGCAGAGAGAGTGTAGTTTATATACAGTAGAGAGAGGTGGTTTATATACAGTGGCAGGTGGGAGAGGTAGGTTATATAGTGGTAGCAGAGAGAGAGATGGTTTATATACAGTGGTAGCAGAGAGAGGTAGTTTATGCAGTAGAGAGAGTGTAGTTTATAGTGGGTAGCAGAGAGAGGTGGTTTATATACAGTGCAGGAGGGAGAGGTAGGTTATACAGTGTAGCAGAGAGAGGATAGTTTATATGCTGGTAGGAGGGAGAGGTAGTTTTATATACAGTGGCAGGGGAGAGGTATATAGTGGTAGCAGAGAGAGAGAGATTGTATATACAGTGGTAGCAGAGAGAGGTGGTTTATATACAGTGGTAGGAGGGAGAGGTAGGTTATATAGTGGGTAGCAGAGAGAGAGAGTAGTTTATATACAGTGGCAGAGGGAGAGGTAGTTTTATAGAGTGTAGCAGAGAGAGGTGGTTTATATACAGTGGTAGGAGGGGAGGTGGGTTATATAGTGGTAGCAGAGAGAGAGGAGTTTATATACAGGCAGGAGGGAGAGGTAGTTTATAGTAGCAGAGAGAGGAGTTTATATACAGGGCAGGAGGGGAGAGGTAGTTTATATAGTGGTAGCAGAGAGAGAGATAGTTTATATACAGGAGGGGAGAGGTAGTTTATATAGTGGTAGCAGAGAGAGGTAGTTTATATACAGTGGGCAGGAGGAGGTAGTTATATAGTGGTAAGAGAGAGGTAGTTATATACAGTGGTAGCAGAGAGAGGTAGTTTATACAGTGGCAGGTGGGAGAGGGTAGGTAGTAGCAGAGAGAGAGAGATAGTTTATATACAGTGGTAGCAGAGAGAGGTAGTTTATATACAGTGGTAGCAGAGAGGTAGTTTATATAGTGGTAAGAGAGAGGTAGTTTATATACAGTGGCAGGAGGGGAGAGGTGGGTTATATAGTGGTAGTAGAGAGAGAGATAGTTTATATACAGGTAGGAGGGAGAGGTAGTTTATATACAGTGGCAGGTGGGAGAGGTAGGTTGGGTATAGTGGTAGCAGAGAGAGAGATGGTTTATATACAGTGGTAAGAGAGGTAGTTATATACAGTGGTAGGAGGGAGAGGTGGGTTATATAGTGGTAGCAGAGAGAGAGATGAGTTTATATACAGGTAGCAGAGAGAGGTAGTTTATTACAGGTGGCAGGAGAGAGAGGTGGGTTATAGTGGTAGCAGAGAGAGATGGTTTATATATGGTGGTAGAGGGAAGCAGAGGAGAGGTAGGTTATATAGTGGTAGCAGAGAGAGAGAGTAGTTTATATACAGGAGGGGGAGAGGTAGTTTATATACAGTGGCAGGTGGGAGAGGTAGGTTATAGTGGTAGTAGAGAGAGAGAGATAGTTTATATACAGTGGTAGCAGAGAGAGGTAGTTTATATACAGTGGCAGGTGGGAGAGGTAGGTTATAGTGGTAGCAGAGAGAGATAGTTTATATACAGTGGTGGCAGAGAGAGGTAGTTTATAAACAGTGGCAGAGAGAGAGGTGGGTTATATAGTAGAGAGAGAGATGGTTTATATACAGGCAGGGGGAGGTGGGTTATAGTAGCAGAGAGAGGTGGTTTATATACAGTGAGAGGTAGTTTATATAGTGGTGTTAAGAGAGGTAGTTTATATACAAGAGGGAGAGGAAATATAGTAGTAGCAGAGAGAGGAGATGGTTTATATACAGTGGCAGGGAGAGGTAGGGTTATATAGTGGTAGAGAGAGGTGGTTTATATACAGTGGCAGGTGGGAGGTAGTTTATATAGTGGTAGCAGAGAGGTGTAGTTTATATACAGGCAGGAGGGAGAGGTGGGTTATATAGTGGTAGTAGAGAGAGAGATGGTTTATACAGTGGTAGCAGAGAGAGAGGTGGTTTATATTCAGTGGCAGGAGGAGAGGTGTTTATATAGTGGTAGAGAGGAGAGAGATAGTTTATACAGTGTGGAGGAGAGGTAGGTTATATAGTGGTAGCAGAGAGAGAGATAGTTTATATACAGTGGCAGAGGAGACGTGGGTTATATAGTGTAGCAGAGAGAGAGATGGTTTATATACAGTAGTAGAGAGAGGTGGTTTATATACAGTGGAGGAGGGAGAGGAAGTAGTGGTAGCAGAGAGAGAGATAGTTTATATGCAGTGGCAGGGGGAGAGAGGTGTTTATATAGTGTAGCAGAGAGGATAGTTAATACAGGTGGTAGCAGAGAGAGGTAGTTTATACAGTGGCAGGAGGGGAGAGGTAGGTTATATAGTGGGTAGCAGAGAGAGGTAGTTTATATACAGGCAGAGAGAGGTAGGTTATATAGTGGTAGCAGAGAGAGATAGTTTATATACAGTGGTAGTAGGAGAGAGGTAGTTTATATAGTGGAGTAGAGAGAGAGATAGTTTATATAGTAGCAGAGAGTGGTTATATATACAGGAGGAGAGGTTATATAGTGGTAGCAGAGAGAGTAGTTTTATATACAGTGGCAGGAGGGAGAGGTAGTTTATAGGTAGAGGAGAGATAGTTTATATACAGTGGCAGGAGGGAGAGGTGTAATATATAGTGGTAGCAGAGAGAGAGAGATAGTTTATATACAGTGGCAGGAGGAGAGGTAGGTTATAGTGGTAGCAGAGAGTGGTAGTTTATAGCACAGTGGCAGGAGGGAGGTGGGTTATATAGTGTGTGAGAGAGGTTTCGTGTAGTAGAGAGAGAGATAGTTTATATACAGTGGCAGGAGGGAGAGGAAGTAGGTGAGAGAGAGATAGTTTATATACAGTGGCAGGAGGGAGAGGTAGGTTATATAGTGGTAGCAGAGAGAGAGAGATAGTTTATATACAGTGGCAGGAGGGAGAGGTAGGTTATATAGGTAGCAGAGAGAGAGAGAGTTTATATACAGTGTAAGAGGGAGAGGGAGGTATAGTAGCAGAGAGATAGTTTATATACAGTGGTAGAGAGATAGTTTATATACAGTGGCAGGAGGGGAGAGGTAGTGGTAGCAGAGAGAGAGATAGTTTATACAGTGGCAGGAGGGAGAGGTAGGTTATATAGTGGTAGCAGAGGAGAGAGATGGTTTATATGCACAGTGGTGGAGGGAGAGGTAGGTTTATATAGTGGTAGCGAGAGAGAGAGATAGTTTATAAGTGGCAGGCAGGAGGAGAGGTAGTTTATATAAGGGCAGGAGGGAGAGGTAGGTTATATAGTGGTAGAGAGAGAGAGATGGTTTATATACAGTGGTAGCAGAGAGAGATGGTTTATATACAGTGTAAGAGGGAGAGGTAGGTTATATAGTGGTGTGAGAGAGAGAAGTTTAGTACAGTGGCAGGAGGGAGAGGTGGGTTATAGTGGTAGCAGAGGAGAGAGATAGTTTATATACAGTGGTAGCAGAGAGAGATAGTTTATATACAGGCAGAGGGAGAGGTGGGTTATATAGTGGTAGCAGAGAGAGGTAGTTTATATACAGCAGGAGAGGAGAGGTTATATGTAGGCAGAGAGAGAGATCAGGCAGGAGGGAGAGGTAGGTTATATAGTGGTAGAGAGAGAGAGATAGTTTATATACAGGGCAGGGGGAGGTAGTTTATATAGTGGTGGCAGAGAGAGAATAGTTTATACAGGCAGGAGGGGAGAGGTGGGTTATATAGTGGTAGCAGAGAGAGGTAGTTTATATACAGTGGCAGGAGGGGAGAGGTAGTTTATAGTGGTAGCAGAGAGAGAGATAGTTTATATGAGTGGCAGAGGGAGGTAGTGGTAGAGAGGTGGTTTTTACAGTGGCAGGGAGGGAGAGGTAGGTTATATAGTGGTAGCAGAGAGAGATAGTTTATATACAGGCAGGAGGGAGAGTGTAGTTTATATAGTGGAGCAGAGAGAGAGTAGTTTATATGGGCAGGAGGGAGAGGTAGGTTATATAGTGGTAGCAGAGAGAGGTAGTTTATATACAGTGGCAGGAGGAGAGGTAGTTTATAGTGGTAGCAGAGAGAGTGTAGTTTATATAAGTGGTAGAGAGAGAGAGGTAGTTTATATATGGCAGGAGGGAGAGGTAGTTTATATAGTGGTAGCAGAGAGAGAGATAGTTATATACAGGCAGGAGGGAGAGGTAGGTTATAGTGGGTAGCAGAGAGGTAGGTTTATATACACAGTGGCAGGAGGGAGAGTGGTTATATAGTGGTAGCAGAGAGAGGTAGTTTATATACAGTGGTAGCAGAGAGAGGTGGTTTATATACAATGGCAGGAGGGAGAGGTAGTTTATATAGTGGTAGCAGAGAGGTAGTTTATATACAGTGGCAGGAGGGAGAGGTAGGTTATATAGTGGTAGCAGAGGTGAGTTTATATCTGATGGCAGGAGGAGAGAATGGTTATATAGTAATGTGAAAGGTAGTTTGTCTACAGTGGCAGGAGGGGAGAGGTAGTTTATATAGTGGTAGGAAGAGAGGTGGTTTATTACAGTGGCAGGAGGGAGAGAGTGGGTTATATAGTGGTAGCAGAGAGAATGGTTATACAGTGGCAGGAGGGAGAGGTGGGTTATAGTGAGTAGCAGAGATGGTTTATATACAGTGGCAGGAGGAGAGGTGGGTTATAGTGGTAGCAGAGAGGTGGTTTATATACAGTGGCAGGAGGGAGAGGTGGGTTATATAGTGGTAGGAGAGAGGGTGGTTTTATGCTGATGTGAGGAGGAGATGGAGGTTTATATATAGTGGTAGCAGAGAGGATGGATTTTATATACAGTGTGGGAGGAGATGGGTTATATATGTGGTAGCAGAGAGTGGATTTATATACAGTGTGGGAGGGAAGTGGTTTATATAGTGGTAGCAGAGAGAGATGTTATATCAGTGGCAGAGGAGGTTATATATAGTGGTAGCAGAGAGAGAGAAGATGGTTTATATACAGTGGCAGGAGGAGGTAGGTTATATAATATTGTAGAGAGAGGTGGTTTATATACAGTGGCAGGTGGGAGGTGGGTTTATAGTGGTAGCAGAGAGAGGTGGTTTATATACAGTGGCAGGAGGGAGAGTGGGGATTATATATGAGTGGTAGCAGAGAGGTGGATTTGCTCTGGTGGTAGGAGAGGTGGTTTATAGTGGTAGCAGAGGTGGATTTATATACAGTGGCAGGAGGGAGAGGTAGTTTATATAGTGGTAGCAGAGGTGGTTTATATACAGTGGCAGGAGGGGAGAGTGGGTTATATAGTGGTAGCAGAGAGTGGTTTATATCTAGTGGCAGGGGGGAGAGAGTGGTTTATATAGTGGTAGAGAGAGTGGTTATATGCAGTGGCAGGAGGAGAGAGGTAGGTTATATAGTGGTAGCAGAGGTGGTTTTCTAAGTGGGGGAGGGGATGGTTCTCTAGTGGTATGAGAGAATGTTTTATCTGATGTGGGAGGGAGAGAGTGGGATTCTCTCGTTGTATGAGAGAGAGAGATGGTTTATATTCTGTGGTAGCAGGAAGTGGTTATATACAGTGGCAAAGGAGAGTGGTTTATATACAGTGGTAGCAGAGAGGTGGTTTATATGCAGTGGCAGGAGAATGGTTTATATACAGTGGCAGGAGGGAGGTAGTTTATATACAGTGGTATGAGAAAGGTGGTTATATACAGTGGCAAGAGGAGGGTAGTTTATATACAGTGGTAGCAGAGAGAGGTGGTTTATATGCAGTAGTAGAGGAGAGGTGGATTTATATATAGTGGTAGCAGAGAGAGGTGGTTTATATATAGTGGTAGCAGAGAGGTGGTTATATAGTGGTAGCAGAGAGTGGTTTATATCTGGTGGGAGGGAGGTGGTTTATATACAGTGGCAGGAGGGAAGAGTGGATTTATATGTGAGTGGTGTGAAAGGTGGTTTTCTACAGTGGCAAGAGGAGAGGTGGTTTATATACAGTGGTATAGAGAAATGGATTTTATATGCCGTGGTAGGAGAGAGGTAGTTTTATAGTGGTAGGAGAGAGGTGGTTTATGTATCAGTGTGGGAGGAGGAGTGGTTTATATACAGTGGCAGGAGGAAGGTGGTTTATATAGTGGTAGGAGAGATGGTTTATGCTCTGATGTGGGAGGGAGGTGGTTTATATAGTGGTAGCAGAGAGAGAGAGAGATGGTTTATATACAGTGGCAGGAGGGAGAGGTGGGTTATATAGTGGTAGCAGAGGAGTGGTTTATATACAGTGTGGGAGGAGAGGTAGTTATAGTGAGTAGGAAGTGGATTTATATGTAGTGTTATGAAGATGGTTTTTATTGGCAGGAGGGAGAGTGGTTATATAGTGGTATGAGAGTGGTTATATGATGTGAGGAGAGAGAGTGGTGTGTCATGTAGTAGCAGAGAGTGGTTATATACTGATGTGGCAGGAGGGAGAAGTAGTTTATATAGTAGTAGCAGAGAGGGTTTATATACAGTGGCAGGAGGGAAGAGGTAGTCATATAAGCAGTAGCAGAGAGAAGTTTGAGCATACAGTGGCAGGAGGAGAGGCAGGTTATATAGTGGTAGCAGAGAGAGATAGGCTTATATACAGTGGCAGTGGAGGAGGCAGGTTATATAGTGGCAGCAGAGAGAGAGATAGTTTACATACAGTGGCAGGAGGGAGAGGCAGGTTATATAGTGGTAGCAGAGAGAGGTAGTCATATACAGCGGCAGGAGGGAGTAGAAATATATAGTGGTAGCAGAGAGGTAGTTTATATACAGTGGCAGGAGGAGAGGTAGGCTATATAGTGGCAAGAGAGAGGTAGTTTATATACAGTGGCAGGAGTGAGAGGTAGTTTATATACAGTGGCAGGAGGGAGAGGTAGTTTATAATAGTAGTAGCAGAGAGAGGCAGTTTATATACAGTGGCAGGAGTGAGACAGTTTATATATGGCAGCAGAGAGAGGTAGTTTATATACAGGCAGGAGGGAGAGGCAGGCTATATAGTGCAGCAGAGAGATAGTTTACATACAGGCAGGAGGTATATATGCAGGTTATATAGCAGTATATATATATATAGCCTATATACGCAGGAGGAGAGTGTAGTGTCATATAGCAGCAGCATATATAGTCATATACAGTGCAGCAGGAGGAGAGTGAGGTCATATAGCAGCAGAGAGATGCAGTTTATATACAGTGCTATGAGGAAGAGGCAGGTTATATAGTGTGCAGTAAGAGAGAGTGTAGCTTTATATACAGCAGAGTGGAGAGGTAGCCTATATAGTGGCAGCAAGAGAGAGAGATAGTCATACACAGTGTTATGATGTATATGTATATTACATAGCGGCAGCAGAGAGAGAGATAGCCTATACACAAGTGTTAAGTGAGGAGAGGCAGGGTTACAGTGGCAGCAAGATATGCAGTCATAATAAGGCAGTGTGAGAGTGTAGCCTATATATAGTGTTAAGATATATAGTTTATACAGTGGCAGGAGGGAGAGGTAGTTATATAGTGGCAGCAGAGAGGTAGTTTATATACAGTGGTAGCAGAGAGGTAGTCATATAGTGGTATATATGGTAGCTCTTAAGGCACAGCAGCAGGAGGGAGAGGGGTAGGCTATATAGCAAGGAGAGGTTTATATACAGTGGCAGGTGGGAGGAGGAAGTATATATAGTGGTAGCAGAGAGAGGTAGTTTACATACAGTAAGAGGAGAGGTAGGCTATACAGTGGTAGCAGAGAGAGAGGTAGCTTATATAAAAAAAAGCAGGAGGGAGAGGTAGTTTATATAGTGGTGGCAGAGAGAGATAGCTTATATACAGCAGGAGGGAGAGGTATATATAGTGGTAGCAGAGAGAGAGAGAGATAGTTTATATACAGGCAGGGGGGAGAGGTAGTTTATATACAGTGGTAGCAGAGAGAGGTAGTTTATATACAGGCAAGAGGGAGAGGTAGTTTATATACAGTGGTAGCAGAGAGTAGTTTATATACAGTGGCAGGAGGGAGAGAGGAGATAGTTTATATACAGGGCAGGAGGGAGAGGTAGTTTATATACAGGGTAGCAGAGAAAGGTAGTTTATATACAGTGGCAAGAGGGGAGAGGTGAAGTATATACAGTGGTAGAGAGAGAAATATATACAGTGGCAAGAGGAGAGGTAGTTTATATACAGTGGTAGCAGAGAGGTAGTTATATACAGTGTAGCAGAGAGAGAAGCCATATAGTGGTAGCAGAGAGAGGTAGTTTATATACAGTGGCAGGAGGGAGAGGAATATATACAGTAAGAGGAGAGGTAGCTTATATACAGGTAGCAGAGAAAGGTAGTTTATATACAGTGGCAAGAGGGAGGTGAAGCTTATATACAGTGGTAGCAGAGAGAAGTTTATATACAGCAGTAGCAGAGAGAGAAGCTATAGTGGTAGCAGAGAGAGGTGGCTTATATACAGTGGCAGGAGGGAGAGGTAGTTTATATACAGGCAGGAGGGAGAGGTAGTTTATAGTGGTAGCAGAGAGAGGTAGTTTCTATATACAGTGGCAGGAGGAGAGGTAGGTTATATACAGTGGCAGGAGGGAGAGGTGTAGTTTATATACAGTGGCAGGAGGAGAGGTAGTTTATATACAGTGGTAGCAGAGAGAGTGTAGCCTATATATTGGTGTGGTAGCAGAGAGAGGTAGTTTATATACAGTGGCAGGAGGGAGAGGTAGTTTATATACAGTGGTACCAGAGAGAGGTAGGTTATATAGTGGTAGCAGAGAGAGGTAGTTTATATACAGTGGTAGCAGAGAGAGGTAGTTTATATACAGTGGCAGGAGGGAGAGGTGAATTTATATACAGGTAGCAGAGAGAGGTAGTTTATATAGCAGAAGAGAGAGAGAAGTTTATATACAGTGGCAGGAGGGAAGCAGCAGTTTATATACAGGCAGTGAGGGAGAGGTAGTTTATACAGTGGTAGGCATTAGTTCAAACTTAGAGAAAAAGTTCGTTAGTAAAAGAGTTGTTGGTCATTTCGATTTAAATGAATGTTACATAATATAAGAAGAGCCAGGTCCTGTAATGTGGAGACCTGAAACTGATTTTGTTTCAGAGTGCGACGGTTACGGGCCAATCCATGCCGAGATGGGGTGGCATGCAAATAAATCACTTGTGTATCGGGGACGATGAGGCCTCAAAATAAAAACGTTGCGGAGCTGGGAGCGAGACTGCACCACTAGTGGGAGGGTTAGGGATGTAGAGGTTGGTGCGCCAAATCATTAGAGGATAGTAGTGGGTGCAGGTCAAATTATATACAGGAACCCAGGATAAAGGTCAAATCGTTTTTAGCGAGACAATTCATAATATGTGATGAGACGAGCGAGGATTGCGTGGAGTACAAGGTGTTCAAAAGGTGCAGAAATTAACTTGCATAGCAACTATAGAAAATATTCAACAAGTTGTTCATAAAGATACTCGTACGTACACAAGAAACCACATCACAACAGTCATATATTAACAGAAGTAAGAAACTATGGTGTGCGCCACAGGTGATTCAGCAAAGAGTACATTAAATTGATGATGAAATCCTTGGATAAATCTAAATCACATTGTTCTATGGTAAAAATGTCAGTTTCTGCATAGTTTTACGTTACAATACATTTAAGATGTTGTATTAATGAGAGTGAATTTGACGTGAACAATCTGTAGGTTTTTGTAATCCTTTATTCTCAGATCTGTACAGTGTGACTCCTCTTTGTTACAACCTAAAGAAATGGGTTCAAAGTTGCCCCCTGCCTCAATAATGCAGGCCTGTACACGTCAAAAATTACTGACTGTCTGACGCGTTCCAGAATGCATGAACTATGTTTAATTTGTTTGCACCGTTTGAACACGTGGGCTCATGCAGAATCTGACATTTTCACTACAGAGACATTGTGGTTTTGAATTATTCAAAGATTTCATCCTCCACCTAATGTAATACCTATTGTTATCCTGCAGTATATGAAAAGTGAGTTATTTAATAGGTTAAAACTGGTATATGTGTATACATTGCCTGGGTTCAATTCATCTTGGTTTCGAGGATTTAACATTAAAGGAGCACTGTGGTATACAGGGAGGCTGGCTTAGTGAAGGAGCTCTTTCGGTTCTCTTGGTTGTAAGCCCCTGTGTTTGATGCGGCATTGTTTATTTTTATTTGATATTATTTGCGATCTTTTTTTCTTTTCCTGCTCTTTGAATTATCAACTGATATTTCCCTTCATGCTACTATATTATTAACTAATAGAATTGCCTGGATCTGGCTTCGGATTAGGTACTGTACAGTATATATATATTATATAATCTTGACTCACAGTTTGGCTTTCTGGAGACGGGTAATCACTTTCGCAATCGCCGCGCGGTATTTGCAGGTCGGAGAAGATTTTGTTTCGTCTTTGATCACCCGAGGATCCGTGGTCATTAGTAACACTAAGGTTTTGAAGCTATGACTGAACAGACAGACAGACAGACAGAGAGACAGTGACAGATGACTCACAGAGAAACGTCTTTGCGGCTATTATAGATAGTATCTCCTTTTCTTTCCCTTTGTCCTGTTTTCTATATGTCTTCTACATACCTTTCTTTTCTACACGTGCACAAATACTTTCATTAATCCTTAGTGATTCATTACGAGACAAAAGATCAAGGAAACACTATTAAAAATCTCTGTAAACGCTATATCTCCTGGCCTTGACGATATACTACCAGAACTTGCTAACAGATGCAGGAAAAAAGAAAAAAGAAAAAGAAGAAAAGCAAATTGCCCATTGATGCTTCTACCAACATCCTTTCATTGTAAATACTTAAAGTATCATAATTCTACTATTCTATAAATTTTAATGTTTCTTCTTGCTCTTGCTAATCTTAGTATTTTGGGTTTGTTTTCCTCGGAGGATAACTTATTCTAAGGACAGTAGCTGAGGCCAAATATTCCACCTTAACTGCTACCTTTTGTAGGTCAGGGTTTAATTAGGTTGTTTAGGCTTGATTATGTTGCTCATATCAAATTCTGGACAGCTTTTATAATATACCGCTATGTTTGTTATCAAGAGTGTGAGGAAGGTGAGAGAGGGACTGATGGAGATGACAGGGTGACAGGGAGGGGGTCCTCGCTACCAGGATCACCAGCCCAACACACACCAACCCACAACCCAACCTGATCCTAGTCTGTGACTCTTTATGCCAAGGTCAGCAAGTCTCCTATCTCTTTACATATATCTCCACCCAGGCTACCGAGAGGAGGTCTAGGAAATGGAATTTGGAAGTTGTGTTTATGTTTCCGGAACTTTTTACTTCAATATTTCACCTACTGTTGTATTATTATGTTTATATATGGCACGAGTTATGTATATGTAAGATTAAAGGTGAGGTGTAGTGTAGTTTGGTGGGATAAGACACGCTATATAAAAGTATTGACAGTATAACTTAACTTTCCCATTAATGCGCTATAAAACTATTAATGTCAACTGTGGCAACTCTCGACAGCAAATGTTTCTAATGACAGGTTTGAAGCAACAATACCTACAGTAGTACGTTATTTTCACCACATTATCATGAGGGTGGGGAGTAGTATACCATTCCGTCCTTGGCTAGTTTTATTTCCAATTAAGTATTTCACTCAACCACATTATCATCCATAAAACAACTTAAATAAAGTTATAACTGGTATTGCTGAAAATGTCCAATATTTTCACACATTGAGTATTGCTTCTGGTGGTAAACTGAGAACGACTTCCATTTAGAACATTATTGTCAACATTGGGACGATAAATTACCTTTCATAAACATTTTAATACACACTCTTATAATCAGGTAATGTAAAACAATTAAGACACCAGTTTATATGATTGTCTCACAAGATATATTCCCTGTTCCGCGTGGTAATGGAGTTTTCACCTCCTTCTGGTCCTTTCCTTTACCTGGACCATGGCTCAACTCACAGTTAAACCTCCTCACAGCTAACTCATGGTTCAACCTCACAGCTTAACTCATGGTTTAACCTCAGCAGCTAACCTCATGGCTTAACCTCACATTTTGGACTTATACTTATCTTTCACAGCTTAACTCACAACTTAATCTAATACCTTAACTCATAACATAACCTACTACATAACCTCAGCTTAACCCCAAATAGCCCTACAGACCAATGGTGAGATTAAACAAGTAATTGTAACATGATTGGTATAGTTAACCTCGTCCTGGTCAAGTGTTATTGTGGTGACACCAGATGTAGCGCCATGGTGTGCGTATAGTGAGCAGTACAAAGTTGGCTCGTGAGTCTGGGGAGTCGTAAATAACCTGCCTAAGGCGAGGTGATGTGACGTAAGGAGAGGGAGGCCTCTGTGCGCGCTGGACAGATGATAGGGACAGTTCCACGCTATATCTGTTGTGTTAAGTAAGAAATATTTAATATCTGAATTATGATATTTTTACATTTGGCTGTTGTGTCGCGTTGAGATAAACAAATGCATCCTGTCTGCTGTAGTGTGTGTGACATTGTCATGCTCTCCTGTCAACTTGGCTAAATCTGTGTCAATGACAAAACGTGCTATTGCATCAGAGAAATGGTGTTTCTACGTGTTTTGTGTTCTACAACAATAAACTACGTGGACTTATCTCAGAATCCGAAGCACCACGACACCATCACAATACTGACTCAATAAATTCACACCCATAAAAGCCTAACACTGTGTGCATTTATTTTAATTCTTACACTTTGCTTTGGACGAAAAATAAAGTGGTAAATTTATAATGTGTAACCAACTGTTTAGTCGTATATTGTCCACTGCAGGACAGGAATTATTCAATTCTCCTTACAGTAAAATGAATGAAAAGCGTCTATACTACATCAATTCAATCTACATAAACGTTGCCGGACCATGTAATGAGTCAAATTATATTATTGTGGTCCCAGGCTACTGTGTGCACTCTACTGTCTCACAGAGTAACTTAGTTCTGTTCTTCGGATTCACGCCTGATACTCCTAGGTTCACACCCCGGAAAAGAGTGGATTGATAACACCAAGGTACTTGTCGGAAATTTCCCTGACTGTACACATTATACACAATTCGAGGGGCCAAAGGTATATTGGGTGTATACAGAATATGCTATACATTCCATTATTATTTATGATACACGTAGTTTATTAAAGATAAATACTAAACCATCATTGAGAAGGGTTCGTGATCTCACACTCAAACCAAGAGGCACGCCGACCGATAAGGTCCACAACTATACGTATTATGACATCAAAATGTTTTCAATTATATTATCTTGCTCACGAGATAACACTTGAGATATTATTGACTCCAATTTGATGAAATTGACTACATCTTGGCAGCAGCGACGAATGTCAAGGTTAAAACGAAACAAAACAGCGTCGACGAACGATCCTTGACAATAAATCGGCATTTATAATACTTTTGCTCTTTATTTTACAGACGATTTAGCTTATGTGGAGGATAACATGATACACCTTCATACTGTACTTGCGTATATTAATAGCTACACCTGAGCGACACTATTATCTGCTCGACAATAAATGGCCACAAGAAAAAACTTTCTAAAACAAAATCATTCCGACGATTTGTCTTTATGGCTATAAAAATATAATGGTTGCTCCTCGCGTAACGAGGCTGGCCGGGCCCAAGGCGTGAATTTGTTTAAC
>NW_024717951.1:0-20567 GCF_018991925.1 Homarus americanus
GGTGATATGTTATACTCGATCAGGGGACTTTGTTATACTCGATCAGAGGACTTTTTTATACTCGACGAGGGGCCTTTGTTATACTCGATTAGAATACTTTGTTATACTCGACCAGGAGATTTGTTATACTCGATCAGGGGACTTTGTTATACTCGATCAGGGGACTTTGTTATACTCCGCCTGGAAATTTGTTATATTCGATCAGGGGATATGTTATACTCGAGCAGGGGACTTTGTTATACTCGATCAGGGGTCTTAGTTGTACTCGTCCAGGGGGCTTTGTTATACTCGGTCAGGGGACTTTGTTATACTCGATCAGGGGACTTTGTCTTACTCAATCAGGGCCTTGTTATACTCGACCAGGGGACTTTGTTATAATCGATTAGGGGACTTTGTTATGCTCGATCTGGGGACTTTGATATACTGCGCCAGGAGACGTTGTTATTCTCGATGAGGGGATATGTTATACTCGATCAGGGGACTTTGTTATACTGGACCAGGGGACTTTGTTATATTCGATCAGGGGACTTTGTTATTCTCAACCAGGGACTTTGTTATACTCGACCAGACGCCTTTGTTATACTCGATCAGGGGACTTTGTTATACTGGACCAGGGGACTTTGTTATACTCGTTAGGGGACTTTGTTATACTATGATCAGGGGACTTTGTTATTCTCGGCCAGGGGACTTTGTTATACGCGACGAGAGGCCTTTGTTATACTCGGTGTGGTAAATTTGTTATTAATCGATCAGGGGACTTTGTTATGCTCGATCTGGGGACTTTGTTATACTGGGCCTGGAGACTTTGTTATTCTCGATCAGGGGACTTTGTTACGCTCGATCTGGGGACTTTGTTATACTGCGCCAGGAGACGTTGTTATTCTCGATGAGGGGATATGTTATACTCGATGAGGGGACTTTGTTATACTGGACCAGGGGACTTTGTTATACTCGATCAGGGGACTTTGTTTTACTCGATTAGAGAATTTGTTATACTCGTCCAGGGGACTTTGTTATACTAGGATCAGGGGACTTTGTTATTCTCGACCAGGGGACTTTGTCATACTCGACCAGAGGCCTTTGTTATACTCGATCAGGGGACTTTGTTATACTGGACAAGGGGACTTTGTTATACTCGTACAGGGGCTTTGTTATACTAGGATCAGGGGACTTTGTTATTCTCGACCAGGGGACTTTGTTATACTCGACCAGAGGCCTTTGTTATACTCAGTGTGGAGACTTTGTTGTAATCGATCAGGGGACTTTGTTATGATCGATCTGGGGACTTTGTTATACTGGGCCTGGAGACTTTGTTATACTCGATCAGGGAATATGTTATACTCGATCAGGGGACTTTGTCATACTGGACTAGGGGCCTTTGTTATACTCGATCAGGGGACTTTGTTATACTCGATCAGGGAACTTTGTTATACTCAACTAGTGGGCTTTTTTATAGTCAATGAGGGGACTTTGTCATACTCGACCAGGGGACTTTGTTATAATCGATCAGGGGACTTTGTTATGCACGATATGGGCACTTTGTTACACTGGGCCAGGGGACTGTTTTGTCCTCGATCAGGGGACTTTGTTATATTGGACCAGGGGACTTTGTTATACTTGATCAGGGGACTTTGTTATAGTCGATAAAGGGACTTTGTTATACTCGATAAGGGGAAATTGTTATACTCGATAAGGGACTTAATGTTAGACTCGAACAGGGGACTTTGTTATACTCGATTATGCGGCTTTGTTATATTCGATCAGGGTACTTTGTTATACTCGATGAGGGGCCTTTGTTATACTCGATCAGAGGCCTTTGTTATACTAGATTAGGGGACGTTGTTATACTTGATTTGGGGCCTCTTTTGGACTCGATCAGGAGACTTTGTTATACGCGATGAGGGGACTTTCTTATTCTCGAGCAGGGGCTTTGTTATATTCGATCAGGGGACTTTGTTATACTCGATCAGGAGGCTTTGTTATACTTGATCAGGGGACTTTGCTATACTCGACCAAGGGACTTTGTTATACACGATCAGGAGACTTTGTTATAAACAATGAGGGGCCTTTGTTATACTCGATCAGGGAACTTTGTTATACACGACCAAGGGACTTTGTTATACGCGATCAGGTGACTTTTTTATACTCGACCAGAGGACTTTGTTATACTCGAACCAGGGGACTTTTTTATACAGGACCAATGGACTTTGTTATACTGAATGAGGGGCCTTTGTTATGCTCGATCTGGGGAATTTGTTATACTGCGCCAGGAGACGTTGTTATTCTCGATGAGGGGATATGTTATACTCGATCAGGGGACTTTGTTATACTGTACCAGGGGACTTTGTTATACTCGATCAGGGGACTTTGTTATTCTCAACCAGGAGACTTTGTTATACTCGACCAGACGCCTTTGTTATACTCGATCAGGGGACTTTGTTATACTGGACCAGGGTACTTTGTTATACTCGTTAGGGGGCTTTGTTATACTATGATCAGGGGACTTTGTTATTCTCGGGCAGGGGACTTTGTTATACTAGACGAGAGGCCTTTGTTATACTCGGTGTGGGGAATTTGTTATAAATCGATCTGGGGACTTTGTTATGCTCGATCTGGGGACTTTGTTATACTGGGCCTGGAGACTTTGTTATTCTCGATCAGGGGATTTTGTTACGCTCGATCTGGGGACTTTGTTATACTGCGCCAGGAGACGTTGTTATTCTCGATGAGGGGATATGTTATACTCGATCAGGGGACTTTGTTATACTGGACCAGGGGACTTTGTTATAATCGATCAGGGGACTTTGTTATGCTCGATCTGTGGACTTTGTTATACTGCGCCAGGAGACGTTGTTATTCTCGATGAGGGGATATGTTATACTCCATCAGGGGACTATGTTATACTGGACCAGGGGACGTTGTTTTACTCGATCAGGGGACTTTGTTATACTCGATCAGGGGACTTTGTCATACTCGTCCAGGGGGCTTTGTTATACTAGGATCAGGGGACTTTTTTATTCTCGACCAGGAGACTTTCTCATACTCGACCAGAGGCCCTTGTTATACTCGATCAGGGGACTTTGTTATACTGGACCAGGGGACTTTGTTATACTCGTCCAGGGGGCTTTGTTATACCAGGATCAGGGGACTTTGTTATTCTCGACCAGGGGACTTTGTTATACTCGACCAGAGGCCTTTGTTATACTCAGTGTGGGGACTTTGTTACACACGACCAGAGGCCTTTGTTATACTCAGTGTGGGGACTTTGTTATAATCGATCAGGGGACTTTGTTATGCTCGATCTGGGGACTTTGTTATACTGGGCCTGGAGACTTTGTTATACTCGATCAGGGAATATGTTATACTCGATCAGGGAACTTTGTTATACTGGACTAGGGGACTTTGTTAAACTCGATCAGGAGGCTTTGTTATACTCGATGAGGGGGACCTTGTCATACTCGACCAGGGGACTTTGTTATACTCGATCAGGGGACTTTGTTATGCACGATATGGGGACTTTGTTACACTGGGCCAGGGGATTTTTTTGTAATCGATCAGGGGACTTTGTTATACTGGACCAGGGGACTTTTTTATACTCGATCAAGGGACTTTGTTATACTCGATCACTGGACTTTTGTTATACTCGATCAAGGGACTTTGTTATACTCGACCAGAGGCCTTTGTTATACTTCATCAGGGGACTTTGTTATAGTCGGTAAGGGGACTTTGTTATACTCGATAAGGGGAATTTGTTATACTCGATAAGGGGACTTAATGTTTGACTCGAACATGGAACTTTGTTATACTCGATTAGGGGACTTTGTTATATTCGATCAGGGTACTTCGTTATACTCGATAAGGGGCCTTTGTTATACTCGATCAGAGGCCTTTGTTATACTAGATCAGGGGACTTTGTTATACTCGATTAGGGGCCTCTTTTGGACTCGATCAGGAGACTTTGTTATACGCGATGAGGGGACTTTCTTATACTCGAGCAGGGGCTTTGTTATATTCGATTAGGGGACTTTGTTATACTCGATCAGGAGGCTTTGTTATACTTGATCAGGGGACTTGCTATACTCGACCAGGGGACTTTGTTATACACGATCAGGGGACTTTGTAATACTCGAGCAGGGGACTTTGTTATATTCGATTCGGGGACTTTGTTATACTCGAACCAGGGGACTTTTTTATACGTGACCAATGGACTTTGTTATACTCAATGAGGGGCCTTTGTTATACTCGATCAGGTGACTTTGTTATACACGACCAGGGGACTTTGGTATACGCGATCAGGTGACATTTTATACTCGACCAGAGGACTTTGTGATACTCGATCAGGGGACTTTGTTATACTTAACCAGAGGGCTTTGTTATACTCGATTAGGGGCCTTTGTTATACTTGATGAGGGGGTTTTGTTATACTCGACCAGGGGACTTTGTTATGCTCGATCTGGGTACTTTCCTATATTTGACCAATGGACTTTGCTATACTGGATGAGGGGTCTTTGTTATACTCGATCAGGGGACTTGTTATAGTCGACCAGGGGACTTTGTTATACTCGTCCAGGGGGCTTTGTTATACTAGGATCAGGGGAGTTTTTATTCTCGACCAAGGGACTTTGTTATACTCGGTCTGGGGACTTTGTTATAATCGATCAGTGGACTTTGTTATGCTGGATCTGGGGACTTTGTTATACTAGGCCTGGAGACTTAGTTATACTCGATCAGGGGATATGTTATACTCGATCAGGGGACTTTGTTATACTCGATCAGGGGACTTTTTTATACTCAATCAGGGTACTTTGTTATACTCGTCTAGGGGGCTTTTTTATACTCGATCATGGGACTTTGTTATACTCGATCAGGGGATTTTGTCTTACTCGATCAGGGCCCTTTGCTATACTCGACCAGGGGACTTTGTTATAATCGATCAAGCGACTTTGTTATGCTCGATATGGGGACTTTGTTATACTGGGCCAGGGGACTTTTTTGTACTCGATCAGGGGACTTTGTTATACTGGACCAGGGGACTTTTTTATACTCGATCAAGGGACTTTGTTATACTCGATCACTGGACTTTTGTTATACTCGATCAGGGGACTTTGTTATCCTCGACCAGAGGCCTTTGTTATACTCGATCAGGGGACTTTGTTATACTCGATAAGGGGACTTTATTATACTTGATAAGGGAATTTGTTATACTCGATAAGGGGACTTAATGTTTGACTCGAACAGGGTACTTTGTTATACTCGACCAGGGGACTTCGTTATACTCGATTAGGCGTCTTTGTTATAATCGATCATGGGACTTTGTTATACTCGATGAGGGGCCTTTGTTATACTCGATCAGAGGCCTTTGTTATACTAGATTAGGGGACTTTTTATATTCGATTAGGGGCCTTTTTTGGAATCGATGAGGGGCCTTTGTAATACTCGATCAGGAGACTTTGTTATACTCGAACGGAGGACTTTTATATACTCGTGCAGGGGGCTTTGTTATATTCGATCAGGGGACTTTGTTATACTCTATCAGGAGGCTTTGTTATACTTGAACACGGGACTTTGCTATACTCGACCAGGGGACTTTGTTATACACGACTAGGGGACTTTGTTATACTCGACCAGGGGACTTTTTTATACTTGACCAATGGACTTTGTTATACTCGATGAGGGCCCTTTATTATACTCGATCAGGGGCATTTGTTATACTCGAGCAAGGGACTTTGTTACCTGATCAGTATCTTTTTATACTCGACCAGAGTGACTTTGTTATACTCAATAGGGTAATCTTGTTGTATCAACCAGATTCCCTCGTACCCGATTTCGGTTATACTTGATGAGGAGGGGTTTTGTTATACCTGACCAGGGGACTCTTGGTTATACCCGCGATCAGGTTACTTGTTATACCTTTATTATGGGACTTTTTTATACTTGATCAGGGACTTTTGTCATACTTCCATCAGTGGACTTTCCTATATTTGGAGCGATGGATTCTGAAGTATACTGGCGAGGGGTCTTGTTATACTCTGATCAGGGGACTTTGTTATACTCGACCAGGGGACTTGTTATACTTCCGATGAGGGATATGTTATACTCGATCAGGGACTTTGTTATACTTCGATCAGGGACTTTGTTATACTTGATTTGGGGACTTTAATATACTCGATCAGGGGACTTTGTTATACTTGATCAGAGGACTTTGTTATACTCGACCAGGGGCCTTTGTTATGCTCGATTAGAAAACTTTGTTATACTCGACCAGGGGGCTTTGTTATACTCCACCAGGGACTTGTTATACTCGATCAGGGGATATGTTATACTCGATCAGGGGACTTTGTTATTCTCGGTTCAGGGGACTTTGTTATACTCGTCCAGGGGGATTTGTTATACTAGCATCAGAGGACTTTGTTATACTCGATGAGGGTACTTTGTCTTACTCGATCAGGGCCCTTTGTTATACTCGACCAGGGGACTTTGTTATAATCGATTAGGGGACTTTGTTATGCACGATCTGGGGACTTTGTTAAACTGGGCCAGGAGACGTTGTTATACTCGATCAGGGGATATGTTATACTCGATCAGGCGACTTTGTTATACTATAGCAATGGACTTTGTTATACTCAACTAGGGGGCTTTTTTATACTCAATGAGGGGACTTTGTCATACTCGACCAGGGGACTTTGTTATAATCGATCAGGGGACTTTGTTATGCACGATATGGGGGCTTTGTTACACTGGGCCAGGGGACTTTTTTGTACTCGATTAGGGGACTTTGTTATACTGGACCAGAGGACTTTTTTATACTTGACCAATGGACTTTGTTATACTCGATAAGGGGACTTTATTATACTTGATAAGGGAATTTGTTATACTCGATAAGGGGACTTAATGTTAGACTCGAACAGGGGACTTTGTTTTACTCGACCAGGGGACTTTGTTATACTCGATTAGGCGGCTTTGTTATGTTCGATCAGGGTACTTTCTTATGCTCGATGTGGGGCCTTTGTTATACTCGATAAGGGGCCTTTGTTATACTAGATCAGGGGACTTTGTTATACACGATTTGAGGCCTTTTTTGGACTCGATTAGGGGACTTTGTTATACTCGAGCAGGGGGCTTTGTTATACTCGATCAGGGGACTTTGTTATACTCGATCAGGAGGCTTTGTTATACTAGATCAGGGGACTTTTTATATTCGATTAGGGGCCTTTTTTGGAATCGATGAGGGGCCTTTGTAATACTCGATAAGGAGACTTTGTTATACTCGAACGGAGGACTTTCTTATACTCGTGCAGGGGGCTTTGTTATATTCGATCAGGGGACATTGTTATACTCTATCAGGAGGCTTTGTTATACTTGATCACGGGACTTTGCTATACTCGACCAGGGGACTTTGTTATACACGACCAGGGGACTTTGTTATACTCGACCAGGGGACTTTTTTATACTTGACCAATGGACTTTGTTATACTCGATGAGGGCCCTTTATTATACTCGATTAGGGGCATTTGTTATACTCGAGCAAGGGACTTTGTTATACTCGATCAGGGGACTTTTTTATACTCGACCAGAGGACTTTGTTATACTCGTTCAGGGGACCTTGTTATACTCAATCAGGGGACTTTGTTATACTCGATTAGGGGCCTTTGTTATACTTGATGAGGCTGTTTTGTTATACTCGACCAGGGGACTTTGTTATACTCGATCAGGGGACTTTGTTTTACTCGACCAGGGGACTTTTTTATACTTGATCAGGGGACTTTGTCATACTCGATCAGTGGACTTTCCTATATTTGAGCGATGGACTTTGCTATACTCGATGAGGGGTCTTTGTTATACTCGATCAGGGCACTTTGTTATACTCGACCAGGGGACTTTGTTATACTCGATGAGGGGATATGTTATACTCGATGAGGGGACTTTGTTATACTCGATCAGGGGACTTTGTTATACTTGATTATGGGACTTTGTTATACTCGATCAGGGGACTTTGTTATACTTGATTAGAGGACTTTGTTATACTCGACCAGGGGCCTTTGTTATGCTCGATTAGAAAACTTTGTTATACTCGACCAGGGGACTTTGTTATACCTTACCAGGGACTTGTTATACTCGATCTGGGGATATGTTACACTCGATCAGGGGACTTTGTTATACTCGGTTCAGGGGACTTTGTTATACTCGTCCAGGGGGCTTTGTTATACTAGCATCAGAGGACTTTGTTATACTCGATGAGGGTACTTTGTCTTACTCGATCAGGGCCCTTTGTTATACTCGACCAGGGGACTTTGTTATAATCGATTAGGGGACTTTGTTATGCTCGATCTGGGGACTTTGTTAAAGTGGGCCAGGAGACGTTGTTATACTCGATCAGGGGATATGTTATACTCGATCAGGGGACTTTGTTATACTGTAGCAGGGGACTTTGTTATACTCAACTAGGGGGCTTTTTTATACTCAATGAGGGGACTTTGTCATACTCGACCAGGGGACTTTGTTATACTCATCCAGGGGGTATTGTTATACTTTATCAGAGGACTTTGTCATACTCGATCAGGGAACTTTGTTATACTCAACTAGGGGGCTTTTTTATACTCAATGAGGGGACTTTGTCATACTCGACCAGGGGACTTTGTTATAATCGATTAGGGGACTTTGTTATGCACGATATGGGGGCTTTGTTTCACTGGGCCAGGGGACTTTGTTATACTCGATGAGGGGATATGTTATACTCGAGCAGGGGGCTTTGTTATACTCGATCAGGGGACTTTGTTATACTCGATCAGGAGGCTTTGTTATACTCGATCAGGGGACTTTGCTATACTCGACCAGGGGACTTTGTTATACTCGAGCAGGGGGTTTTGTTATACCCCGATTAGGGGACTTTGTTATACTCGATCAGGAGGCTTTGTCATATTCGATCAGGGGACTTTGCTATACTCGACCAGTGGACTTTGTTATACTCGAACAGGGGACATTGTTATTCTCGTCCAGGGGACTTTGTTATACTCGATTAGGCGGCTTTGTTATACTCGATCAGGGGACTTTCTTATACTCGATGAGGGGCCTTTGTTATACTCGATCAGAGGCCTTTTTTATACTAGATGATGGGACTTTGTTACACTCGATTAGGGGCCTTTTTTGGACTCGAAGAGGGACCTTTGTTATACTCGATCAGGAGACTTTGTTATACTCGATCAGGTGACTTTCTTATACTCGAGCAGGGGGCTTTGTTATATTCGATCAGGGGACTTTGTTATACTCGATGAGGAGGCTTTGTTATACTTTATCAGGGGACTTTGCTATACTCGACCAGGGGACTTTGTTATACACGAACCGGGGACTTTGTTATACTCGACCAGGGGACTTTTTTATACTTGACCAGAGGACTTTGTTATATTCGATTAGGGAAATTTGTTATGCTCGATCAGGGGACTTTGTTATACTCGAGCAGGGGACTTTGTTTACTCGATCAGGGGACTTTTTTATACTCGACCAAAGGACTTTGTTATATTCGATTAGGGGACTTTGTTATACTCGAACCAGGGGACTTTTTTATACTTGACCAATGGAATTTGTTCTACTCAATGAGGGGCCTTTGTTATACTCGATCAGGGGACTTTGTTATACACGACCAGGAGACTTTGTTATATGCGATCAGGGGACTTTTTTATACTCGACCAGAGGACTTTGTTATACTCGATCAGGGGATATGTTATAATCGATCAGGGGACTTTGTTATACTCAACCAGAGGACTTTGTTATACTCATTCAGGGGACTTTGTTATACTCGATTACGGGCCTTTGTTATATTTTATGAGAGGGTTTTGTTATACTCGACCAGGGGACTTTGTTATACTCGATCAGGGGACTTTGTTAGACACGATCAGGGGATATGTTATACTCGATCAGGGGACTTTGTTATACTTAATTAGGGGACTTTGTTATACTCGATTAGGGAACTTTGTTATACTTGATCAGAGGTCTTTGTTATACTCGACCAGGGGCCTTTGTTATGCTCGATTAGAAAACTTTGTTATTCTCGACCAGGGGACTTTGTTATACTCCACCTGGGCCTTTGTTATACTCGATCAGGGGATATGTTATACTCGATCAGGGGACTTTGTTATACTCGGTAGAGGGATCGTTATATACCGTCCATAAGACTTTGGTTATACTAGCATCAAAGGACTTTGTTATACCACTGATGAGGGGATCTTTGTCTTGATTTCGATCAGGGCCCTTTGTTATACTTCGCATCAGAGTGACTTTTGTTATAACTCGATTAGGGATTTTACAGGTCGCATCTGGGCAATTTTGTTATACTGGGGCAGGAGACGTTATGCCCGCATCAGGATATGTTATACTCGATCAGACTTTTGTTATACTGACCAGGAGACTTTTGCTATACTCATCCAGGGGGCTTTGTTTATACTCGATCAGAGGATTCTCTCATATTTGACCAATGGACTTTTGCTATACTCGATGAGGGGCCTTGCTGCGCCTCGACCAGAGTACTTTTTGTTATATCTCGATCAAGGGATATGTTATACTCGATCGGGGACTTTTGTTATACTCAACAGAGGACTTTTGTTATACTCATTCAGGGACTTTGTTATACTCGATTAGGGGCCTTTGTTATATTTCATGAGGGGGTTTTGTTATACTCGACCAGGGGACTTTGTTATACTCGATCAGGGGACTTTGTCATACTCGATCAGGGGATATGTTATACTCGATCATGGGACTTTGTTATACTTGATTAGGGGACTTTGTTATACTCAATTAGGGGACTTTGTTATACTTGATCAGAGGACTTTGTTATACTCGACCAGGTGCCTTTGTTATGCTCGATTATAAAACTTTGGTATTCTCGACCAGGGGACTTTGTTATACTCCACCAGGGCCTTTGTTATACTCGATCAGGGGATATGTTATACTCGATCAGGGGACTTTGTTATACTGGACCAGGGGACTTTGTTATACTCATCCAGGGGGCTTTGTTATACTCGATCAGATGACTTTGTCTTACTCGATCAGGGCCGTTTGCTATACTCGACCGGGAGACTTTGTTATAATCGATCAGTGGACTTTGGTATGCTCGATCTAGGGACTTTATTATACTGGGCAAGCGGACTTTTTTATATTCGATCAGGTGACTTTGTTACACTGGACCAGGGGACATTTTTATACTCGATCAGGGGACTTTGTTATACTCGATTAGGGGACTTTGTTATACTCGATAATGGGACTTTGTTAAACTGGACCAGGGGACTTTTTTATACTCGATCAGGGGACATTGTCATATTCGACCAGAGGATTTTGTTATACTCGATCAGGTGATATGTTATACTCGAACAGAGGACTTTGCTATACTCGATCAGGGGATTTTGTTATACTTGATTAGGGGACTTTGTTATACTCGACAAGGGGCCTTTGTTATGCTCGATTAGAAACTTTGTTATACTCGACCAGGGGACTTTGTTATACTCCACCAGGGACTTTGTTATACTCGATCAGGGGATATGTTATACTCGACCACGGGACTTTGTTATAGTCGATACGGCGGCTTTGTTATACTCGATCAGGGGACTTTCTTATACTCGATGAGGTACCTTTGTTATACTCGATCAGGGGCCCTTGTTATACTAGATCAGGAAACATTGTTATACTCGATTTGACGCCTTTTTTGGACTCGATCAGGAGACTTTGTTATAGTCGAGCAGGGGGCTTTGGCATACTCGATCAGGGGATTTTGTTATACTCGATCAGGGGACTTTGTTATACTCGATCAGGAGGCTTTGTTATACTCGATGAGGGGACTTTGCTATACTCGACCAGGGGACTTCGTTATACTCGAAAAGGGGACTTTGTTATACTCGATTAGGGGACTTTGTTATACTCGACCAGGGAACATTTTTATACTTGACCAATGAAGTTTGTTATACTCGATGAGGGACCTTTGTTATACTCGACCAGGGGACTTTGCTATAGTCGACCAGGGGACTTTGTTATACTCGATTAAGGGACTTTGTTATTCTCGACCAGGGTCTTTGTTATACTCGATTAGGGGACTTTGTTATACTTGATTAGGGGACTTTGTTATACTCGATGAGGAGGCATTGTTATACTCGACCAGGGGACTTTGCTATAGTCGACCAGGGGACTTTGTTATACTCGATTAGGGGACTTTGTTATACTCGACCAGAGGACTTTGTTATACTCGTCTAGGGGGCTTTTTTATACTCGATCAGGGGACTTTGTTATACTCAATCAGGGGACTTTGTCTTACTCGATCAGGGCCCTTTGCTATACTCGACCGGGGGACTTTGTTATAAACGATCAGGGGACTTTGGTATGCTCGATCTAGGGACTTTATTATACTGGGCCAGGGAACTTTTTTATACTCGATCAGGGGACTTTGTTACACTGGACCAGGGGACATTTTTATACTCGATCAGGGGACTTTGTTATACTCGATCAGGGGACTTTTGTTACACTCGATGAGGGGACTTTGTTATACTCGACCAGGGTCCTTTGTTATACTCGATTAGGGGACTTTGTTATACTCGATAAGGGAACTTTGTTAAACTCGATAAGGGGAATTTGTTATACTCCATAAGGGGACTTTGATAGACTCGAACAGGGGACTTTGTTATACTCGACCAGGGGACTTTGTTATACTCGATTAGGGGACTTTGTTAGACTCGAACAGGGGACTTTGTTATACTCGACCAGGGGACTTTGTTATACTCGATTAGGTGGCTTTGTTATACTCGATCAGGGGACTTTCTTATACTCGATTAGAGGCCTTTTTTGGACTCGACCAGGGGACTTTGTTATATTCGAGCATTGGGCTTTGTTATACTCGATCATGGGACTTTGTTATACTCGATCAGGAGGCTTTGTTATACTCGATCAGGGGACTTTGCTATACTCGACCAGGGGACATTGTTATACTCGATTAGGGGACTTTGTTATACTCGACCAGGGATCTTTTTTATACTTGACCAATGGACTTTGTTATACTCGATGAGGGGCCTTTGTTATACTCGATGAGGGGGCTTTGTTATAATCGACCATGGGATTTTGTTATACTCGATCAGGGGACTTTTTTATACTCGACCAGAGGACTTTGTTATACTCAATCAGGAGATATGATATACTCGATCAGGGGACTTTGTTATACTCAACCAGGGGACTTTGTTATACTCTATCAGGGGACTTTGTCATACTCGACCAGAGGACTTTGCTATACTCGATCAGGGAACTTTGGTATGCTCGATCTAGGGACTTTGTTATACTGGGCCAGGGAACTTTTTTATACTCGATCAGGGGACTTTGTTACACTTGACCAGGGGACATTTTTATACTCGATCAGGGGACTTTGTTATTCTTGATCAGGGGACTTTTGTTACACTCGATCAGGGGTCTTTCTTATACTCAACCAGGGACTTTCTTATATTTGATCAGGGGATATGTAATACTTGATCAGGGGACTTTGTTATACACGATCAGGGGTCTTTGTTATACTCGAGGGGACTTTGTTATAATCGATCAGGGGACATTGTTATGCTCGATCTGGGACTTTATTATACTCGATCAGTGGACTTTCCTATATTTGACCAATGGACTTTGCTAAACTCGATGAGGGGCCTTGGTTATACTCGATCAGGGGACTTTGTTATACTCGACCAGGGGACTTTGTTATACTCGATCAGGGGACTTTGTCATACTCGGCCAGAGGACTTTGTTATACTCGATCAGAGGATATGTTATACTCGATCAGGCGACTTTGTTAAACTCGATCAGGGGACTTTGTTATACTTGATTAGGGGACTTTGTTATACTCGATCAGGGGACTTTGTTACACTGAACCAGGGGACATTTTTATGCTCGATTAGGGGACTTTGTTATTCTCGATCAGTGGACTTTTGTTACACTCGATCAGGGAACTTTGTTATACTCGACCAGGGGCCTTTGTTATACTCGATTAGGGGACTTTGTTATACTCGATAAGGGGACTTTGTTATACTCGATAAGGGGAATTTGTTATACTCGAGAAGGGGACTTTGTTAGACTCGAACAGGGGACTTTGTTATACTCGATCAGGGGACTTTGTTATACTCGATCAGGAGGCTTTGTTATACTCGATGAGAGGACTTTGCTATACTCGACCAGGGGACTTCGTTATACTCGAACAGGGGGCCTTGTTATGCTCGATTAGGGGACTTTGTTATACTCGATCAGGAGGCTTTGTCATACTCCATCAGGGGACTTTGCTATACTCGAAAAGGGGGCTTTGTTATACTCGATTAGGGGACTTTGTTATACTCGACCAGGGAACTTTTATACTTGACCAATGGAGTTTGTTATACTCGATGAGGGGCCTTTGTTATACTCGACCAGGGGACTTTGCTATAGTCAACCAGGGGACTTTGTTATTCTCGATTAAGGGACTTTGTTATACTCGACCAGGATCTTTGTTATACTCGATTAGGGGACTTTGATATACTCGATTAGGGGACTTTGTTATACTCGATGAGGAGGCTTTGTTATACTCGACCAGGGGACTTTGCTATAGTCGACCAGGGGACTTTGTTATACTCGATTAGGGGACTTTGTTATACTCGACCAGACGACTTTGTTATACTCGTCTAGGGGGCTTTTTTATACTCGATCATGGGACTTTGTTATACTCGATCAGGGGACTTTGTCTTACTCGATCAGGGCCCTTTGCTATACTCGACCGGGGGACTTTGTTATAAACGATCAGGGGACTTTGGTATGCTCGATCTAGGGACTTTATTATACTGGGCCAGGGAACTTTTTTATACTCGATCAGGGCACTTTGTTACACTGGACCAGGGGACATTTTTATACTCGATCAGGGGACTTTGTTATACTCGATCAGGGGACTTTTGTTACACTCGATCAGGGGACTTTGTTATACTCGACCAGGGGCCTTTGTTATACTCTATTAGGGGACTTTGTTATACTCGATTAGGGGACTTTGTTATACTTGATCAGAGGACTTTGTTATACTCGATGAGGGGCCTTTGTTATACTCGATGAGGGGACTTTGCTATACTCGACCAGGGGACTTTGTTATACTCCACCAGGGACTTTTTTATACTCGATCAGGGGATATGTTTTACTCGATCAGGGGACTTTGTTATACTCGGTTCAGGGGACTTTGTTATACTCGTCCAGGGGGCTTTGTTATACTAGGAACAGGGGACTTTGTTATGCTCGATCAGGGGACTTTGTCTTACTCGATCGGGCCCCTTTGTTATACTCGACCAGGGGACTTTGTTATAATCGATTAGGAGACTTTGTTATGCTCGATCTGGGGACTTTGTTAAACTGGTCCAGGAGACGTTGTTATACTCTATCAGGGGATATGTTATACTTGATCAGGGGACTTTGTTATACTGGACCAGGGGACTTTGTTATACTCGATTAGGGGACTTTGTTATACTCGATGAGGGAACTTTGTTATACTCGTCTAGGGGGCTTTGTTATACTCGATCAGGGGACTTTGCTATACTCGATCAGTGAACTTTGGTATGCTCGATCTAGGGACTTTGTTATACTGGGCCAGGGAACTTTTTTATACTCGATCAGGGGACTTTGTTACACTGGACCAGGGGACATTTTTATACTCGATCAGGGGACTTTGTTATTCTTGATCAGGGGACTTTTGTTACACTCGATCAGGGGACTTTCTTATACTCCACCAGGGACTTTCTTATATTTGATCAGGGGATATGTAATACTCGATCAGGGGACTTTGTTATACACGATCAGGGGTCTTTGTTATACTCGTCCAGGGGGCTTTGTTATACTCGATCAGGGGACTTTGTTATACTCGATCAGGGGACTTTGTCTCATTCCTGGCAGGGCCTTTGTTATACTCGACCTGGGGACTTTGTTATAATCGATCAGGGGACTTTGTTACGCTCGATCTGGGGTTTTTGTTATACTGGGCCAGGCGACTTTGTAATTCTCGATCAGGGGATATGTTATACTCGATCAGGGGACTTTGTTATACTGGACCAGGGGACTTTATTATACTCGATCATAGGACTTTGTTATACTCGATCAGGGAACTTTGTTATACTCGTCCAGGGGGCTTTGTTATACTCGATTAGGGGACTTTGTTATACTCGATCAGGGGACTTTGTCTTACTCGATCCGGGCCCTTTGCTATTCTCGACCAGGGGACTTTGTTATAATCGATCAGGGGACATTGTTATGCTCGATCTGGGACTTTGTTATACTCGATCAGTGGACTTTCCTATATTTAACCAATGGACTTTGCTAAACTCGATGAGGGGCCTTGGTAATACTCGATCAGGGGACTTTGTTATACTCGACCAGGGGACTTTGTTATACTCGATCAGTGGACTTTGTCATACTCGGCCAGAGGACTTTGTTATACTCGATCAGAGGATATGTTATACTCGATCAGGCGACTTTGTTAAACTCGATCAGGGGACTTTGTTATACTTGATTAGGGGACTTTGTTATACTCGATCAGGGGACTTTGTTACACTGAACCAGGGGACATTTTTATGCTCGATTAGGGGACTTTGTTATTCTCGATCAGGGGACTTTTGTTACACAAGATCAGGGAACTTTGTTATACTCGACCAGGGGCCTTTGTTATACTCGATTAGGGGACTTTGTTATACTCGATAAGGGGACTTTGTTATACTCGATAAGGGGAATTTGTTATATTCGATAAGGGGACTTTGTTAGACTCGAACAGGGGACTTTGTTATACTCGATCAGGGGACTTTGTTATACTCGATCAGGAGGCTTTGTTATACTCGATGATGGGACTTTGCTATACTCGACCAGGGGACTTCGTTATACTCGAACAGGGGGCTTTGTTATACTCGATTAGGGGACTTTGTTATACTCGATCAGGAGGCTTTGTCATACTCCATCAGGGGACTTTGCTATACTCGAAAAGGGGACTTTGTTATACTCGATTAGGGGACTTTGTTATAACTCGACCAGGGAACTTTTTTATACTTGACCAATGGAGTTTGTTATACTCGATGAGGGGCCTTTGTTATACTAGACCAGGGGACTTTGCTATAGTCGACCATGGGACTTTTTTATACTCGATTAAGGGACTTTGTTATACTCGACCAGGGTCTTTGTTATACTCGATTAGGGGACTTTGTTATACTTGATTAGGGGACTTTGTTATACTCGATGAGGAGGCATTGTTATACTCGACCAGGGGACTTTGCTATAGTCGACCAGGGGTCTTTGTTATACTCGATTAGGGGACTTTGTTATACTCGACCAGACGACTTTGTTATACTCGTCTAGGGGGCTTTTTTATACTCGATCATGGGACTTTGTTATACTCGATCAGGGGACTTTGTCTTACTCGATCAGGGCCCTTTGCTCTACTCGACCGGGGGACTTTGTTATAAACGATCAGGGGACTTTGGTATGCTCGATCTAGGGACTTTATTATACTGGGCCAGGGAACTTTTTTATACTCGATCAGGGCACTTTGTTACACTGGACCAGGGGACATTTTTATACTCGATCAGGGGACTTTGTTATACTCGATCAGGGGACTTTTGTTACACTCGATCAGGGGACTTTGTTATACTCGACCAGGGGCCTTTGTTATACTCTATTAGGGGACTTTGTTATACACGATAAGGGGACTTTTTTATCCTTGACCAATGGACTTTGTTATACTCGATGAGGGGCCTTTGTTATACTCGACAAGGGGACTTTGTTATACTCGATCAGGGGACTTTTTTATACTCGACCAGAGGACTTTGTTATACACAATCAGGGAATATGTTATACTTGATCAAGGGACTTTGTTATACTCAACTAGGGGACTTTGTTATACTCGATCAGGGGAGTTTGTTTTACTCTAAAGGGGACTTTGTTATACTCGATCAGGGGACTTTGTTATACTCGATTAGTGGCCTTTGTTATACTCGATGAGGGGGCTTTGTTATACTCGACCAGGGGACTTGCTATAATCGACCATGGGACATTTTTATACTCGATCAGGGGACTTTGTTACACTGGACCAGGGGACATTTTTATACTTGATTAGGGGACTTTGTATTACTCGATCAGGGGAGTTTTGTTATACATGATCAGGGGACTTTTGTTACACTCGATCAAGGGACTTTGTTATACTCGACCAGGGGCCTTTGTCATATTCGACCAGAGGACTTTGTTATACTCGATCAGAGGATATGTTATACTCGATCAGGGGGCTTTGTTATACCTGATCAGGGGACTTTGTCATACTTGATCTGTGGACTTTCCTATATTTGACCAATGGACTTTGTTATACTCTATGAGGGGCCTTTGTTATACTTGATCAGGGGACTTTGTTATACTTGATTAGGGGAAATTGTTATACTCGATCAGGGGACTTTGTTACACTGGACCAAGGGACATTTTTATACTTGATTAGGGGACTTTGTTTTACTCGATCAGGGGAGTTTTGTTATACTTGATCAGGGGACTTTTGTTACACTCGATCAAGGGACTTTGTTATACTCGACCAGGGGACATTGCTATACTCGACCAGGGGACTTTTTTATACTTGATCAGGGGACTTTGTCATACTCGATCTGTGGACATTCCTATATTTGACCAATGGACTTTGTTATATTCTATGAGGGGCCTTTGTTATACTTGATCAGGGGACTTTGTCATACTTGATTAGGGGACTTTGTTATACTCGATCAGGGGACTTTGTTACACTAGACCAGGGGATATTTTTATACTTGATTATGGGACTTTGTTATTCTCGATCAGGTGACTTTTGTTACACTCGATCAGGGAACTTTGTTATACTCGACCAGGGACCTTTGTTATACTCGATTAGGGCACTTTGTTATACTCGATAAGGGGACTTTGTTATATTCGATAAGGGGAATTTGTTATACTCGATAAGGGGACTTTGTTAGACTCGAACAGGGGACTTTGCTATACTCGACCAGGGGACTTTGTTATACTCGATTAAGCGGCTTTGTTATACTCGATCAGGGGACTTTCTTATACTCGATGTGGAGGCTTTGTTATACTCCTTCAGTGGACTTTGCTACACTCGACCAGGGGACTTTGTTATACTCGAGTAGGCGGCTTTATCATACTCGATTAGGGGACTTTGTTATACTCGATCAGGGGATTTTGTCTTACTCGATCAGGGCCTTTTTTATACTCGAGGGGACTTTGTTATACTGGGCCATGAGACTTTGTAATACTCGATCAGGGAACGTTGTTATACTCCTCCAGGGGGCTTTGTTATACTCGATTAGGGGACTGTGTTATACTCGATCAGGGGACTTTGTCTTACTCGATCAGTCCCTTTCCTATACTCGACCAGGGAACTTTTTATAATCGATCAGGGGACATTGTTATGCGCGATCTGGGACTTTGTTATACTCGATCAGTGGGCTTTCCTATATTTGACCAATGGACTTTGTTATACTCGATCAAGGGACTTTGTTATACTCGACCAGGGGACTTTGTTATAATCGATTAGGGGACTTTGTTATGCTCGATGGGGACTTTGTCTTACTCGATCAGGGCCCTTTGTTATACTCGAACAGGGGACTTTGTTGTAATCGATTAGGGGACATTGTTATGCTCGATCTGGGGACTTTGTTATAATCGATCAGGGGGCTTTGTTATACTCGACGAGGGGACTTTTTTATACTTGATCAGGGGACTTTGTCATACTCGATCAGTGGACTTTTCTCTATTTGACCAATGGACTTTGCTATACTCGATTAGGGGCCTTTGTTATACTCGATCACTGGACTTTGTTATACACGACCAGGGGACTTTGTTATACTTGTTCAGGGGTCTTTGTTATACTCGACCAGAGGACTTTGTTATACTCGATCAGGGGATATGTTATACTCGATCAGGGGACTTTGTTTTACTCGATTAGGGGACTTTGTTATACTTGATCAGAGGACTTTGTTATACTCAACCAGGGTCCTTTGTTATACTCGATTAGAAAACTTTGTTATACTCGACCAAGGGACTTTGTTATACTCCACCAGGGACTTTTTATACTCGATCAGGGGATATGTTTTACTCGATCAGGGGACTTTGTTATACTCGGTTCAGGGGACTTTGTGATGCTCGATCAGGGGACTTTGTCTTACTCAATCAGGGGCCTTTGTTATACTCGACCAGGGGACTTTATTATAATCGATTAGGGGACTTTGTTACGCTCGATCTGGTGACTTTGTTAAACTGGGCCAGGAGACGTTGTTATACTCTATCAGGGGATATGTTATACTTGATCAGGGGACTTTGTTATACTGGACCAGGGGCTTTGTTATACTCGATTAGGGAACTTTTTTATACTTGATGTGGGAACTTTGTTATACTCGATCAGGGAACTTTGGTATGCTCGATCTAGGGACTTTGTTATACTGGGCCAGGGAACTTTTTTATACTCGATCAGGGTACTTTGTTTCACTGGACCAGGGGACATTTTTATACTCGATCAGGGGACTTTGTTATACTTGATCCGGGGACTT
>NW_024717952.1:0-10589 GCF_018991925.1 Homarus americanus
CTCGATCAGGTGATTTTCTTTCTCTCGATCAGGGGACTTTGTTATACTCGCCTTCGGACTTTGTTTTACTCGATCAGGGGACTTCTGTATACTCGACCAGGGGACTTTCTTATGCTCGACGAAGGGCCTTTTTTAATTTGCTCAGGGGACTTTGTTATACTCAATGAGAGGTCTTTGTTATACTCAATTAAGGGCCTTTGTTATACTCGACCAGGGGACTTTGTTATGCTCGACCAGGGGACTTTGGTATGCTCGATCATGGGAATTTGTTATACTCGATGAGGGGACTTTGTTATACTGAATCAGGGGACTTTTTATATTTGATCAGGGGTCTTTGTTATACTCGATCAAGGGGGCTTTGTTATACTCGATCAGGTGACTTTGTTATACTCGATCAGGGGCCTTCGTTACACTCGATCAAGGGACTTTGTTATACTCGACCAGGGGAATTTGTTATACTCGACCAGGGTGCCTTTGTTATGCTCGATCAGGGGACGTTTTTATACTCGACCTGGGGCCTTTGTTTTGCTCGACCAGGGGACTATGTTATACTCGATCAGAGGACTTTGTTATACTCAATCAGGGGACTTTGTTATACTCGACCTGGGGACTTTGTCTTACTCGATCATGGGACTTTGTTATACTCGACCAGGGGACTTTGTTATACTCGGTCAGGTGCCTTTGTTATACTCGATCGGGGGCCTTTGTTATACTCATTCAGGGGACTTTGTTATACTCGATCAGGTGACTTTGTTATATTCGTTCATGGGACTTTGTCATACTCGATCAGGGGGCTTTGTTATACTCGACCAGGGTGCCTTTGTTATCCTCGATCAGGGGACTTTGTTATACTTGATCGAGGGACTTTGTTATACTCAATCAGGGGACTTTGTTTTTCTCTATCAGGGGGCTTTGTTGTACTCGACCGAGGGACTTTGTGTTACTCGATTAGGAGACTTTGTTTTACTCGACCAGGGGACTTTGTTATGCTCGACGAGGAGCCTTTTTGTTATACTCGTTAAGGGGGACGTTGTTATACTCGATCAGGGGACTTTGTTATACTCGATCAGGGGACTTTGTTATACTCGACCAGGGGACTTTGTTTCTGTTGACATGGGGACTTTGTTATACTCGACCAGGGGACTTTGTTATGCTCGACCAGGGGCATTTGTTATGCTCGATCTGGGGCTTTGTTATACTCGATCAGGGTACGCTGTTATACTCGATTAGGGGCCTTTGTTATACTCGATTAGGTTACTTTGTTATACTCAATCAGGGGACTTTGTTTTTCTCGATGAGAGGGCTTTGTTATACTCGATCAGGGGACTTTGTTATACTCGACCAGGGGACTTTCTTTCTCTCGATCAGGGGACTTTGTTATACACGACCAGGGGACTTTGTTATGCTCGACCAGGGGCCTTTGTTATGCTCGATCCGGTTCTTTGCTATACGCGATCAGGGGACTTTGTAATACTCGATCAGGGGATTTTGTTGTACTCGTTCAGGGTCTTTGTTATACTCGATGAGGGGCCTTTGTTATACTCGATCAAGGGACTTTGGTATACTCGATCAGGTGACTTTGTTATACTTGTTCAGAGGACTTTGTTATACTCAATCAGGGTAATTTGTTTTACTCGAGCAGGGGGCTTTGTTATATTCGATCAGGGGACTTTGTTATACTCAATCAGGGGACTTTGTTTTACTTGAGCAGGGGGCTTTGTTATATTCGATCAGGGGACTTTGTTATACTCGATGAGGGGGCTTTGTTATTCTCGATCATGGGACTTTGTTATTGTCGTCCAGGGGACTTTGTTATACTCGACCAGGGGACGTTTTTATACTCGACCAGGGGTCTTTGTTATGCTCGACCAGGGGACTTTGTTATACTCCATCAGAGGACTTTGTTATACTCAATCAGGGGACTTTGTTATACTCGACCAGGCGACTTTGTTTTACTCGATCAAGGGACTTTGTTATACTCGACCAGGGGTCTTTGTTATAGTCGGTCAGGAGCCTTTGTTATACTCATTCAGGGGACTTTGTTATACTCGATCAGGTGACTTTGTTATATTCGTTCATGGGTCTTTGTCATACTCGATCAGGGGGCTTTGTTATACTCGACCAGGGTGCCTTTGTTATACTCGATCAAGGCACTTTGTTATACTCAATCAGGGGACTTTGTTTTTCTCTATCAGGGGGCTTTGTTATACTTGATCAGGGGTCTTTGTTATACTCGACCAGGGGACTTTGTTTTACTCGATCAGGAGACTTTGTTATACTCGACCAGGGGACTTTGTTATGCTCGACCAGGAGCCTTTTTGTTATACTCGATAAGGGGAATTTGTTATACTCGATCAGGGGACTTTGTTATACTCGATTAGGGGCCTTTGTTATACTTGACCAGGGGACTTTGTTTCTGTTGACATGGGGAATTTGTTATACTCGACCAGGGGACTTTGTTATGCTCGACCAGGGGCCTTTGTTATGCTCGATCCGGGGCTTTGTTATACTCGATGAGGGGACTTTGATTTACTTGACCAGGGGACTTTGTTATACTCGACCAGGGGACTTTGTTTCTCTCGATCAGGGGGGTTTGTTATATTCGACCAGGGGACTTTGTTATGCTCGACCAGGGGCCTTTGTTATACTCGATCCGGTTCTTTGTTATACTCGATCAAGGGACTTTGTTATACTCGATCAGGGGATTTTGATGTACTCGTTCAGGGTCTTTGTTATACTCGATCAGGGGCCTTTGTTATTATCGATCAAGGGACTTTGGTATACTCGATCAGGTGACTTTGTTATACTTCTTCAGAGGATTTTGGTATACTCAATCAGGGGACTTTGGTTTACTCGAGCAGGGGGCTTTGTTATATTCGATCAGGGGACTTTGTTATACTCGACCAGGGGACTTTGTTTTACTCAATCAGGGGACTTTGTTATAATCGACCAGGGGACTTTGTTATGCTCGACCAGGGGCCTTTTTGTTATACTCGATCAGGGGACTTTGATATACTCGACCAGGGACCTTTGTTATACACGATCCGGGGCTTTGTTATACTCGATCAGGGGACTTTGTTATACTCGATCAGGGGACTTTGTTGTAATCGTTCAGGGGACTTTGTTATACTCGAACAGAGGCCTTTGTCATACTCGATGAGGGGGCTTTGTTATACTCGATCATGGGACTTTGTTATAGTCGTCCTGGGGACTTTGTTATACTCGACCAGGGGACGTTTTTATACTCGGCCAGGGGCCTTTGTTATACTCGATCAGAGGACTTTGTTGTAATCGTTCAGGGGACTTTATTATACTCGAACAGAGGCCTTTGTTATACTCGATCAGGGGACTTTGTTATACTCGATAGGGGGCCTTTGTTATACTCATTTTGGGGACTTTGTTATACTCGATGAGGGGCCATTTTTATACTCAAGCAGGGCTTTTGTTATAATCGATTAGGGGACTTTGGTATACTCGATTAGGTGACTTTGTTATATTCGTTCATGGGACTTTGTTATACTCGATCAGGGGTCTTTGTTATACTCAAAGAGGGGCTTTGTAATACTCGATGAGGGTTTTTTTTATACTCGATCAGGGGACTTTGTTTTACTCGCCCAGGGGACTTTGTTATACTCGACCAGGGGACTTTGTTATATCAATTAGGGGACTTTGTTATACTCGACCAGGAGACTTTGTTATACTCGACCAGGAGATTTTGTTATACTCGACCAGGAGACTTTGTTATACTCAACAAGGGGCCTTATGCTCGATCAGGGGACTTTGTTATACTCGATCAGGGGACTTTGTTTTAATCGACCAGGGGACTTTGTTTTACTCGATCAGAGTACTTTGTTATACTCAATCAGGGGACTTTATTTTCCGATGAGGGCTTTGTTATACTCGATCAGGGGACTTTGTTATACTCGACCAGGGGACTTTGCTTCTCTCGATCAGGGCTTTGTTATACTCGATCAGGGACTTTGTTAAACTAGACCAGGGTGCCTTGTTATATGCTCGATCAGGGACGTTTTATTGTCGACCTGGGGCCTTTGTTATGTCGACCAGGGGACTTTGTTGTTATACTCGATCAGGGGACTTTGTTATATACTCGATCAGGGGGACTTTTTGTTATACTCGACAGGGGACTTTTGTTTCTGTTGACATAGGGGACTTTGTTATATACTCGACCAGGGACTTTGTTATGGCGACCAGAGACGCTGTTATGCTCGATCCGAGGGCTTTGTTATACTCGATCAGGGGACTTTGTTATACTCGATTAGGGGCCTTGTTATACTCCGATTAGGGACTTTCTTATACTCGATCACGGGACTTTGTTATACTCGATGGGGCCTTTGTTATGCTCGACCAGGCGACTTTGTTATACTCGATCAGAGGACTTTGTTATGCTCAATCAGGAGACTTTGTTATACTCGACCAGGGGACTTTGTTATACTCGGTCAGGTGCCTTTGTTATACTCGATCGGGGGCCTTTGTTATACTCATTCAGGGGACTTTGTCATACTCGATCAGGTGACTTTGTTATACTCGACCAGGGGACTTTGTTATGCTCGACCAAGGGCCTTTGTTATGCTCGATCCGGTTCGTTGTTATACTGGATCAAGGGACTTTGTTATACTCGATGAGGAGATTTTGATGTACTCGTTCAGGGTCTTTGTTATACTCGATCAGGGGCCTTTGTTATACTCGATTAGGGGACTTTGTTATACTCGATCACGGGACTTTGTTATACTCGATGAGGGGACTTTGTTTTACTCGACCAGGGGACTTTGTTTTACTCGATCAGAGTAGTTTGTTATACTCAATCAGGGGACTTTGTTTTTCTCGATGAGGGGGCTTTGTTATACTCGATCAGGGGACTTTGTTATACTCGACCAGGGGACTTTGTTTCTCTCGATGAGGGAACTTTGTTATACTCGACCAGGGGACTTTGTTATGCTCGACCAGGGGCCTTTGTTATGCTCGATCCGGTTCTTTGTTATACTCGATCAGGGGACTTTGTTATACTCGATCAGGGGATTTTGTTGTACTCGTTCAGGGTCTTTGTTATACTCGATGAGGGTCCTGTGTTATACTCGATCAAGGGACTTTGGTATACTCGATCAGGTGACTTTGTTATACTTGTTCAGAGGACTTTGTTATACTCAATCAGGGGACTTTGTTTTACTAGAGCAGGGGGCTTTGTTATATTCGATCAGGGGACTTTGTTATACTCAATCAGGGGACTTTGTTTTACTCGAGCAGGGCGTTTTGTTATATTCGATCAGGGGACTTTGTTATACTCGATGAGGAGGCTTTGTTATACTCGATCATGGGACTTTGTTATAGTCGTCCAGGGGACTTTGTTATACTCGACCAAGGTACGTTTTATACTCGACCAAGGGCCTTTGTTATGCTCGACCAGGGGACTTTGTTATACTCGATCAGAGGACGTTGTTATGCTCAATCAGGGGACTTTGTTATACTCGACCAGGGGACTTTGTTATACTCGGTCAGGTGCCTTTGTTATACTCGATCGGGGGCCTTTGTTATACTCATTCAGGGGACTTTGTTATACTCGATCAGGTGACTTTGTTATACTCGACTAGGGGACTTTGTTATACTCGACCAGGGGCCTTTGTTATGCTCGAACCGGTTCTTTGTTATACTCGATCAAGGGACTTTGTTATACTCGATGAGGGGATTTTGATGTACTCGTTCAGGGTCTTTGTTATACTCGATCAGGGGCCTTTGTTATACTCGATCAAGGGACTTTGGTATACTCGATCAGGTGACTTTGTTATACTTGTTCAGAGGACTTTGTTATACTCAATCAGGGGACTTTGTTTTACTCGAGCAGGGGGCTTTGTTATATTCGATCAGGGGACTTTGTTATACTCGACCAAAGGACTTTGTTTTTCTCGATCAGGGGACTTTGTTATAATCGACCAGGGGACTCTGTTATGCTCGACCAGGGGCCTTTTTGTTATACTCGATCAGGGGACTTTTTTATACTCGATCAGGGGACTTTGTTGTAATCGTTCAGGGGACTTTGCTATACTCGAACAGAGGCCTTTGTTATACTCGATCAGGGGACTTTGGTATACTCAATCAGGTGACTTTGTTATACTCGTTCAGAGGTCTTTGTTATACTCGATCAGGGGGCTTTGTTATACTCGATCAGGGGCCTTTGTCATACTCGATGAGGGGGCTTTGTTATACTCGATCATGGGACTTTGTTATAGTCCTCCAGGGGACTTTGTTATACTCGACCAGGGGACGTTTTTATACTCGACCACGGGCCTTTGTTATGCTCGACTAGGGGACTTTGTTATACTCGATCAGAGGACTTTGTTATACTCAATAAGGGGACTTTGTTATACTCGACCAGGGGACTTTGTTATACTCAGTCAGGTGCCTTTGTTATACTCGATCGGGGGCCTTTGTTATACTCATTTAGGGGACTTTGTTATTCTCAATGAGGGGCCACTTTTATACTCAAGCAGGGGCTTTTGTTATAATCGATCATGGGACTTTGGTATACTCGATCAGGTGACTTTGTTATACTCGTTCATGGGACTTTGTTATACTCGATCAGGGTCTTTGTTATACTCAAAGAGGGGCCTTTGTAATACTCGATGAGGGTTTTTTTTTATACTCGATCAGGGGACTTTGTTTTACTCGGCCAGGGGACTTTGTTATACTCGACCAGACAGCTTTGTTATACTCGATCAGGGGCGTTTCTTATGCTCGATCTGGGGACGTTGTTACACTCGAGCAGGGGACTTTGTTATACTCGATCAGGTGACTTTGTTATACTCGGTCAGGGGACTTTGGTATACATGATTAGGGGAGTTTGTTATACTCGATGAGGGTACTTTGCTATACTCGATCAGGGGCCTTTGATATACTCGTTTGGGGACTTTGTTATACTCGATCAAGGAACTTTGTTATACTCGATGAGAAGACTTTGTTATACTCGACAAGAGGGCTTTGATATACTCGATCGGGGGACTTTTTATATATGATCAGGGGTGTTTGTTATACTCGATCATTGGGGCTTTGTTATACTCGACCAGGGGACTTTGTTTTACTCGATCAGGAGACTTTGTTATACTCGACCAGGGGACTTAGTTATGCTCGACAAGGAGCCTTTTTGTTATACTCGATCAGGGGACTTTGTTATACTCGATCAGGGGACTTTGTTATATTCGATCAGGGGACTTTGTTATATGCAACCAGGGGACTTTGTTTCTCTCGATTAGGGGATTTTGTTATAGTCGACCAGGGGACTTTGTTATGCTCGACCAGGGGCCTTTGTTAAGCTCGATCCGGGGCTTTGTTATACTCAATCAGGGGACTTTGTTATACTCGATCTGGGGACTTTGTTTTACTCGACCAGGGAACTTTGTTTTACTCGATCAGAGTACTTTGTTATACTCAATCAGGGGACATTGTTTTTCTCGATGAGGGGGCTTTGTTATACTCGATGAGGGGACTTTGTTATACTCGACCAGGGGACTTTGTTTCTCTTGATCAGGGGACTTTGTTATACTCGACCAGGGGACTTTGTTTTACTCGATTGGTGGACTTTGGTATACTCGACCAGGGGACTTTGTTATGCTCGACCAGGGGCCTTTTTTAATTCGCTCAGGGGACTTTGTTATACTCAATCAGAGGTCTTTGTTATATTCGATTAGGGGCCTTTGTTATACTTGACAAGGGGACTTTGTTTTACTCGATCAGGTGATTTTCTTTCTCTCGATCAGGGGACTTTGTTATACTCGCCTTCGGACTTTGTTTTACTCGATCAGGGGACTTCTGTATACTCGACCAGGGGACTTTCTTATGCTCGACGAGGGGCCTTTTTTTATTTGCTCAGGGGACTTTGTTATACTCAATGAGAGGTCTTTGTTATACTCAATTAAGGGCCTTTGTTATACTCGACCAGGGGACTTTGTTATGCTCGACCAGGGGACTTTGTTATGCTCGATCATGGGAATTTGTTATACTCGATGAGGGGACTTTGTTATACTGAATCAGGGGACTTTTTATATTTGATCATGGGTCTTTGTTAAACTCGATCAAGGGGGCTTTGTTATACTCGATCAGGTGACTTTGTTATACTCGATCAGGGGCCTTCGTTATTCTCGATCACGAGACATTGTTATACTCGACCAGGGGACTTTGTTATACTCGACCAGGGTGCCTTTCTTATGCTCGATCAGAGGACGTATATACTCGACCTGGGGCCTTTGTTATGCTCGACCAGGGGACTTTGTTATACTCGATCAGAGGACTTTGTTATACTCAATCAGGGGACTTTGTTATACTCGACCTGGGGACTTTGTGTTACTCGATCAGGGGACTTTGTTATACTCGGTCAGGTGCCTTTGTTATACTCGATCGGAGGCCTTTGTTATACTCATTCAGGGGACTTTGTTATACTCGATCAGGTGACTTTGTTATATTCGTTCATGGGACTTTGTCATACTCGATCAGGGGGCTTTGTTATACTCGACCAGGGTGCCTTTGTTATGCTCGATCAGGGGACTTTGTTATACTCGATCAAGGGACTTTGTTATACTCAATCAGGGGACTTTGTTTTACTCGATCAGGAGACTTTGTTTTACTCGACCAGGGGACTTTGTTATGCTCGACGAGGAGCCTTTTTGTTATACTCGATAAGGGGACTTTGTTATACTCGATCAGGGGACTTTGTTATACTCGATCAGGGGACTTTGGTTATATTCGTCCAGGGGACTTTGTTTCTGTTGACATGGAGACTTTGTTATACTCGACCAGGGGAATTTGTTATGCTCGACCAGGGGCCTTTGTTATGCTCGATCCGGGGCTTTGTTATACTCGATCAGGGGACTTTGTTATACTCGATTAGCGGCCTTTGTTATACTCGATTAGGGGACTTTGTTATACTCGATCATGGGACTTTGTTATACTCGATGAGGGGACTTTGTTTTACTCGACCAGGGTACTTTGTATTACTCGATCAGAGTACTTTGTTATACTCAATCAGGGGACTTTGTTTTTCCCGATGAGGGGGCTTTGTTATACTCGATCAGGGGACTTTGTTATACACGACCAGGGGACTTTGTTTCTCTCGATCAGGGGAGGCTTCTTCTCTTCAGTCAAGGGCTGTTACTCGATGAAGAGCTTTGCTTCCTGCTCGATCATGGACTTCTTATAATCCAGGGACTTTGTTATGCTTGACCAGGGGACTTTTGTTATACTCGATCAGAGGACTTTGTTATACTCAATCCAGGGGACTTTGTTATTCTCGACCAGGGGACTTTGTTTACTCAATCAGAGGACTTTGTTATACTCGACCAGGGACTTACAATCTACTTTCCGGTCAGGAGCCTTTGTTATACTCGATAGGGGGCCTTTGTTATACTCATTCAGGGGACTTTGTTATACTCGATCAGGTGACTTTGTTATATTCGTTCATGGGTCTTTGTCATACTCGATCAGGGGGCTTTGTTATACTCGACCAGGGTGCCTTTGTTATGCTCGATCAGGGGACTTTGTTATACTCGATCAAGTGACTTTGTTATACTCAATCAGAGGACTTTGTTTTTCTCTATCAGGGGGCTTTGTTATACTCGATCAGGGGTCTTTGTTATACTCGACCAGGGGACTTTGTTTTACTCGATCAGGAGACTTTGTTATACTCGACCAGGGGACTTTGATATGCTCGACCTGGAGCCTTTTTGTTATACTCGATAAGGGGACTTTGTTATACTCGATCAGGGGACTTTGTTATAATCGATCAGGGGACTTTGTTATACTCGACCAGGGGACTTTGTTTCTGTTGACATGGGACTTTGTTATACTCGACGAGGGGACTTTGTTATGCTCGACCAGGGGCCTTTGTTATGCTCGATCCGGGGCTTTGTTATACTCGATTAGGGGACTTTGTTATACTCGATCACGTGACTTTGTTATACTCGATGAGGGGACTTTGATTTACTTGACCAGGGGACTTTGTTATACTCGACCAGGGGACTTTATTTCTTTCGATCAGGGGACTTTGTTATACTCGACCAGGGGACTTTGTTATGCTCGACCAGGGGCCTTTGTTATGCTCGATCCGGTTCTTTGTTATACTCGATCAGGGGACTTTGTTATACTCGATCAGGGGATTTTGATGTACTCGTTCAGTGTCTTTGTTATACTCGATCAGGGACCTTTGTGATACTCGATCAAGGGACTTTTGTATACTCGATCAGGTGACTTTGTTATACTTGTTCAGAGGACTTTGTTATACTCAATCAGGGGACTTTGTTTTACTCGAGTAGGGGGCTTTGTTATATTCGATCAGGGACTTTGTTATACTCGACCAGGGGACTTTGTTTTACTCGATCAGGGGACTTTGTTATAATCGACCAGGGGACTTTGTTATGCTCGACCAGGGTCCTTTGTTATACACGATCCGGGGCTTTATTATACTCGATCAGGGGACTTTGTTATACTCGATCAGGGGACTTTGTTATAATCGTTCAGGGGACTTTGTTATACTCGAACAGAGGCCTTTGTTATACTCGATCAGGGGTTTTTGGTATACTCAATCAGGT
>NW_024717953.1:0-8141 GCF_018991925.1 Homarus americanus
GGTTTCTCCCCTGCTTGAGACTGAGAGACTCCTTGAAGGAGTCCCAGTCTACCCGTTTGAGGTTTGACCTGATGTTGGCAGGGATCATAATGGGAATGGATGAGAACGTCACGACGACTGGCAAGTGGTCGATGGTAGTGATGTGTCTGGCGATAATGTGCCTGTTCAGGAGGGCCTCGTTGTTAGAGAGGATAATGTCTTGTGTTGTGGCACTGGCACGTCTGATCAATGTCGGGAAATCTGGCCCGAGGTGTTGCAGTTTTCCGCTTCTGATGTTGTCATACAGCGCCACACCGACGTTGTTCTCATTACCGTGTCCTAGTATGGCGTGGCGCGCATTTAAGTCCCGTATGATGTATGTTGGTTTTCTGTGGCGTAGCAACTGGTTGAGGTATTGTTCGGGTAAGTAAGGACGTCTGGGAGGTAGGTACACTCGGAAACCATAATCTCTAACCCACCTGGGTCGGTGTTGGAGGTTAGAACATTGTCCTTTCTGGACGGGGGCCCACTCTTACTATCACGAGGCAACACACGCACGAACACACACAGTCATAGTACGGCTGAATAGATGACATTATGTATAAATATTGTATATGGCATTTTATACTCTGCATTATCTTCATTACATATAAACATGAAGAAAAAATACCATAGGTTGTAGTTACGAAAGTATGAATGGAAATAAACACTTCCAAACCACCCAGTGAATCCACACAGCGCTTACAGCGCTTGTGTGTGTGTGTGTGTGTGTGTGCCAGACCACGATGCTTCCCATCATTCGCGTAGCTATATGAAAAATCGTGTTTAATTTAACTACATATTTCAAAAACCTTAAATTACATGTGGATCAGTCACTCCTCATTTGACACACTTATAGTGTAATACTTTGACCATCCCACCTGGGCACATGGAGGCGAATGATGGGAAGCATCGTGGTCTGGCACACACACACACACACCAAAGCGCTGTAAACGTTGTGTGGAGTCTCTGGGTGTTTTGGAAGTGTTTATTTCCATTCATAATTTCGTAACTATAACCTATGACACTTTCTATATAATAAAACAAATATCCTATGAAACGTTCTGGTTATACACCTGCACTTCTATAACTGAAGCCTCGAAGTCTGGCAACACTCTGTGATTCTGCCGTGACCTGATGGCCACAGCGACATCATCGTTCAGCTCACCCGTCATGTTCCTCTGGTATACACTGTAGCCAAAAATTTTCAGCTTACTTTCGTCCTTTATGCCAATACTGTTTAACAGAATAATGTCTGGGTCTAATTGATAGTATAAGTTAGACAGTTCGTTACGTCTATTAAGGGACCAGTGTAGGACATTATGTTGGACAATTTTCATCCTGCTACCGACTGCCATTTCGGAGACTGTAGCTTGTGGGAGTCGCTTGAAGTGTTTGGCTTCTGCCATTTCTAGGGAGCCGGAACCTCTTAGCAGAACCTTCGGACATCTGCTTGTCAGTTAATGGCGGGCCCTCGACCTTCTCGTCACCCATGTACAGGAAGGTGTTCAGGTCCTGGGCCTGCGCAGCTCGAGGGTCTTCTTCCTGTGTGGAGTAAGTCGCCATCATCCAGACACAACCATTGACTGTGGTTGCAGTCCGATGGTCACTGTCGTCGCTGGGAGTACATGTATTGGGGTCACGAAGGTTTATGATGTCATTGGAGCTGTGTTCTCAGGGGACTGTCTGGCCGCGTCAGGGCTATGGTTATACTGACTTTTGCCTAAGTCAGGGAGGTCATGTTCTATTTCTGGAGTGGGTTGAGGTCATCGATAAGTCGTTGAGTGGGTTACTGCCTTCAGGATTTCTCTTGAAGGGACTTTGTCGCTTCTTTTAATAGGTGCAATGTTGTTCCTGGTTAGTGTCTCGTTGAGGTGTTTCGAGAATGAACCTGGATGAACCATGCTCATGTGATGGGCATGCAGGTAAGACAAGTATAGAATGGTTGCATTGGACTCGTCCACCTGTGGAGAGGAGACGCTCCTGATGCTCTCTGCCACTGCGTCCCTCATAGCGCCCAGTGACTCATTAACTGCCTGTTTTATTGAGTCCTTGATGATTCTCTGGTTGGGAGACTTTAGCATTCTCTAAATTTTGTAGTCTCTTGATTTGCTGCCATTTAGGGTTTGACTGTGAGCCATGATCGTCAACTGAGTGGTCCTTTCTATGGTGTTAGAAATTTACCTGGTTTATTTTTGTTTGGTTATTTCGGTCATTTTCTTCTCTGTTTCTTGAGTTACCTGTTTCCTGACCAGGTAGGTGGCAGGTCCTGTGGGCACCCTCGCAGACGACACACTTTTTGATGGTGCTACGGCAGTCTTTGTAGAAGTTTTGATCAGATGAACACTCAGAGCATATGACTCCTTACAACGGGCAGTTCTTGGTCATGTGGTCATTGTATTTATAGCACTTCATACATTGTTGGATGGGCGTATACTTTTCATATTCTATTTGGTGTGATAAGTTGGAAGTGCCATATGCATAGAGCCCCTTCTCCTTCATTCTTTTTGCCTCCCTTTGTGTCTGCAAAGCGAACCTTGATTATATTATGGGCATACATAGGATACACCTCTACAACCTTGACATTGTTTTGCTTTTTTATTTCATTTCTTATTTCTTCTGCGTTATTTTCCACTACATCGTTGTCTAACTTCTTACATACAAGGGTGAGCTTGACTCCTTATTCCCGTGGGACAATGACCTCGTAACCGTTGGTTTTCATTTTGTTCATGGCGCTAGACTTAAGTAGTTTATCAGCATCTTCATCTGTCTTTGTGAGGATGATGCAACCATCTCTCAGATCCACAAGTCTATTTATCCTCACCTTTAGGTCGCTGAATAGCCTTTTTAGCCCTATCCGAGACCCCTGGGTCGGGGTTCCAGAGCCCTTCCCAAAGGCCATTGGTTCCTATGGATATATTCTCCGGCTACGATGACCATGTCATTACGTTGAAAGTTGCGCTGCAGTTTGAGCTGTTTTGTCGGCTGCGTAGCAGAGGCAAGTATTTTTCCAACCAGTTTTTCCAGAACTGGTCTGCTAAGAACTGGGCGTGTTTCCACCCTTTTCTATATGATGCCCCAATCTGCAGACCACCTGATGGGAGGCTATGTTTCGGTCCCAGGCACAGAAGGTGAGTGGGTGTAAGTGCCTCCAGATCATTGACATCTTCTGACACAAGAGCAATAGGCCTCTCTTTCACCACTACTACAAATTCACAAAAATACGTCTGAAGGCGCCCGTCGTCCGACGCTTGTGATCCTACGATCGCTCGGAGGACCTATCTTACCATCCGTATCTGGCGTTCCCACACACCGCCCATGTGTGACGTGGTGGGGGGCTTGAACACCCAGTCTCTCTGCTTCCTCAAGAAAGCATTTTGAAGACTCTGATCGTGCACCCAACTTCGTACTGCTGATCTCAGTTCCATTTCCGCACGAACCATGTTCGTCCCATTTTCCGATCGTAAGCGTTCCGGAGTGCCTCGGCAGGCTGAGAATCTTACAAATGGCATTAAGGAAGGCGTCAGCGTCGAGCGATGCAAGGACCTCAAGATGTACAGCCCGGGTGGTCAAACACGTGAATAGACAACCCCAACTCTTGAGGCGCTACGTAGAGCCAGGTGATTTTGTTTAGTAGCCTGCTACCCCTGGGAATCAAAACTTTCTGTCTCAACACACCAGTGTGTGTTCCCTTCCCAAATGTCCAGCATGGTTCTCACGTACATCTCTTACTATGATTTCAGTGAAGTAATGCTTGTAAGGAAGCAAGATGGGATACCAACTCTGAAAGCTCAAACACGGCTCCAGTTTGTAAATCCCACCTTGTTTACTCAGTCCACTCCCGGTAAGAGCCTTTGTCTCCTCTTGATAACACTCCCTTAGCACCGAGCGTAAATGACAATTTTCGCCTCGTTCAACTCCGCTACACTTAGGCAGCTTTGCATGTCTTTCTGGAGTCCCCCTTTTCTAAGTCATTTTATTTATTTATTTTTTTTATTATTTTTGTTTTTGTTTTTACCAGGCTACTTCCTTCAGCAGGTGGGTCCAGGATGAATGGCCTCTCTTCGTAGCAGGTGTACTGTAGCAGAAAACTTATCTCGTCCCGGGTCCCACACAACTCTCTGTTTTTGTGCAATTAGGCGCCACTCCGCCAGGATTTATATTGTTGGGAAAGTTTGGGTGATCATTACGGAAAGGTGTGGGGAGCTGATACTACCCAGTGGCCTTAGTGCCGGTGGACGACTACATCTCTAGAACTCTCCAATCTTTCACTGATAATGAAAAGTCGCCATCTTTCTTGAAGTAACCAGCCCCTGTTTCCCTGAACTACTTAACTTGTGACTCCATGTGTGTCAGTAATGATAGTGGTTGTGGCAGTCGCACACCTCGTCAAATATAGAGCGGGTTCATTGTATCCCACGGGATCACTGATGGTCCTATGGGATGTGTCGTAACCGCAAATGGGCCCCTTTCCCCCCCTGTTCATCATTCAAGTGGCGTCAGTGCATGTGGGACATCTTGAGCAATCAGTAGCTCAATTCCTTCACCATGATCAGCCGGTGCGTAAGTTCCACGAAGATCATCCATTTTTCAACATCATGAGGCATAACCACCTATTTTGTCCGAGCTACAGGAAATCTTTCAACAATCAGCACCTTGGGTAGGAGCACCGTATGACCCCGCCTCCTTAAGATTAGCGTACGTCTTACCGGTTGTCCTGTCTCTTGCATCTTTCCCATAAGCCTTGCAGCTACAGCAATTGTGCATTAGTGCCTGTCTATCTCGCGCATCATTTCTAAAGCTTTCAAGTTGAATATGCAGGTACACGTCTCGTCTGCTAATTTCTGTAGAGCCCTTCCATCATTTATTTTCAATATTGGTCCATTCATCAGTCGCACATAAAGGGTGTTTGGCCTTAACTATGAACTTCGTAGACACACAACAGGTAATGGGCCTTAACTATGGGCTTCTTAGACACACAACAGGTATTGGGCCCTAACTATGGGCTTCTTAGATACACAACAGGTATTGGGCCTTAACTATGGGCTTCGTGGACGCACAACAGGTATTGGGCCTTAGCTATGGGCTTCGTAGACACACAACAGGTATTGTATAACAGCTGCATAACATCATCACATTGAGCATCACAACATAGTATTAATTTTGAGCAACACAGCATAGTAATATATATGAGCATAACAGCATAGTATTATATATGAGCATCACAGCATAGTATTATATTTGAGCATCACAGCATAGTATTATATTTGAGCATCACAGCATAGTATTATATATGAGCATCACACCATAGTATTATATAGGAGCATAACAGCATAGTATTATATTTGAGCATCATAGCATAGTATTTATATATGAACATCACAGCATAGTATTATATGAGCATCGCAGCACAGTAATGTGTGTATATATATATATATATATATATATATATATATATATATATATATATATATATATATATATATATATATATATATATATATATACATATATATACATATACATATACATATACATATATATATATACATACATATATATATATATATACATATATATACATATATATGTATATATATGTATATATATTTCATAAAATCACAATGAAAACGTGGATAAGATAAATCTTGATAAAATCACGGGAAAATGGAAACAACTGAGTGCAGCAACAAATCTTTATTCAAGACATCTGAAGATGTCTTGAATAAGAAAACAACTAAATGAATATTTCATTTTGATATTATTATCAAACTCTCTATATATACTATATATATATATATATATATATATATATATACTGTGAACCCCTCCACACCAGTGTCCTGATCCTGCCTACCCAGCACCACGAGCAACGCCATCTAGGGACAGACACAGTATGACTCGTCTTAGTTACTACTCAGGTTTCCCTTCTCCATATCCTGGTTGTTGCGTCACCTCCTCAAAGTCTTCTTCGTCAGCTCCAGTTCGATGAGAGTTCAGTTCATTCTGGGAAGTGACCACAGGATCACCTATCCTGGAAACCTACAGCACAGTGACTACCTACCTTCTTCTACAATACTCAGCCTTACTCGGCAGCCATCTCAGCTCCGCACTTAAGTATTTGTAATCTTATATTGCCTCCCCCACCTCCACCTTGCTTCAAATTATTGTATGTTGTATAAATATGTATATACTGTTAATGTTTAGGTTAAGTATGGTTAAGGGTAAATTATAGAAAGCTGAATATTTTGTTAAGGAATTTATGGTACTTTATTATACACAACAAAAACTCGCATCCTTTGTCTACCCTTTTATAGTCAGATTGTCTTTGTTTTTTTTATTGCCTTTGAATCTGGGTGTATATATATATATATATATATATATATATATATATATATATATATATATATATATATATATATATATATATATATATATATATATATATATATATATATATATATATATTTATATATATATATATATATATATATATATATATATATATATATATATATATATATATATATATATATATATATATATATATATATATATATATATATATATATATTCATGTAATATGTATGTGTATATGTGTATGTATGTGTGTGTGTGTGTGTGTGCATGATATATATATATATATATATATATATATATATATATATATATATATATATGGGGAAAATGGAAACAACAGAGTACCTTAGCTTTCGTCTTTATTCAAGACATCTTCAGAGGCAACTAGATTACATGGACAGAGAGAGGCTTAAATATACAGGGTGACCTAAAAACATGAGGTCAGGTCATAATGAAGACATCCACTAATCCCCACACCAACACAACCGTAGAGGAGCTTAAGAGAAGGGTGGTGACGTGACTAGACAGGTCAGGTCAGAAAAAAGGGACCCACAAAATAACTGTCATACATCAAGATCAAAGGTTTTCAAAGCAGTTTTAACCTTGGGCCACTGACAAATAAATTTATGTAACATATTATCAGTTTTGAACTGACCATCACTAAGGTTTATTGATTTTAATTCCTTAATCAAACTAGCTTCAACCAGAAGTCCATCTGTGACACAAGATGATTTGAATACTTCTAAGCTTTTTTCCCAAGCAATGGGGTGATTATTATTCCTAACATGAACGAACAAGGCACTGCTTTCAGATGCAGTTCTGATATTATACTTATGTTGTTTGATTCTGAGCTGCAGTGTTTTTCCTGTCTGACCTACATAATTACAATTACATTGGCTACATGGAATACAATAAACACTTCCATTACATTCAAACTTGGGCTATTCCTTATTAACATATTGGTAATGGTTGAGTCATACTTGAAAACAACATTAATATTTAGAAGCTTGAGGGACCGAACTAAAGGGACAAATTCATCACGATAGGGCAGAGTCAAAATATTCTTAAGTGTAGGAACTTGTCTGGTTACAGAGGAATGAAAGGATTTTTTAGCCCTTTTAAAGCAACGATCAACAAACACAGAAGGGTACCCAAGTTTCTGTGCAATAGAACGAATGTGTTTAAATTCGTCGTCAATAAATTCAGAGTCACAAATACGCAGACATCTTAGGAACATAGCAGAAAAAACTGACATTTTGGTAGACTCCAGGTGATTGGATAAAAAGTGAATGAAACTGTCTACCTGTGTGGGCTTTCTATATACCTTAAATTTATAGTTTTGGCCATTTCTCATGATAAGCATATCAAGAAATGGAAGGGATTCACTTATTTCTCTTTCAATTTTGAATGTGATACTAGGGACAATATTATTAAGCTTGTCTAAAAATTCCAAAGGGTCACTGTTTTTAGGCCAAAGACAAAGAACATCATCTACATATCTATACCAAGGAGGAATACAGTCCACTACATTGGGGAGTAATCTAGACTCAAAGAACTCCATATAAATACAGGCTAGAGGAGCAGAAAGACAATTACCCATGCTCATGCCAAATACTTGCTAGTAGAACTTCCCATTTGCACTAAACACATTGTCAGTTACGCATAACTCTATCAATTTCAGGAAAGTATCATGTTCAATAGTTAAATCTAGCAGTTGTAATTTATCTTTAAGAAATGAAAGTAAGTCTTTCACAGGTACTCTA
>NW_024717954.1:0-10181 GCF_018991925.1 Homarus americanus
GAGTATGGACTATATAGTTGAGGGGAGATAGTTTATCAGCAACTATGTAGGGACCAGTAAACTTGCTTTTAAGGGGAGAGCCTGGAATGGGGAGAAAGAGTAACACTTTGTCACCTGGAGAAAATGATCTTTAACTAATTTAGGTTGGGACTTCACCATTTTGTCTTGGACTTTTTTTAAGTTTGACTGAGCAATGGTTCGGACTTCAGTTAATTTGTCCCGTAAAGTGTCAATGTATTGGGAAACTGTTGCGGGCTTAATAGATGGAGTGTCAAACCACTGCTCCTTTACTATTTTAAGGGGTCCCCTAATTTGTCTCCCATATAGTAACTCGAACGGGGAGAAACCCAATGACTCCTGGGGACATTCCCTGATGGCAAAGAGTAACAAGTCTATGCTTTCATCCCATTCCTTTTGGTGTTCTATACAGTATTTTTTGAGCATTGATTTGAAAGTTTGATGGAACCGTTCCAAGCAACCTTGGGATTGTGGTGGTAAGCCGAAGATGTACAATGGTCCACACTGAGGTCTTTCATCACCTGTTTGAAAAGATTGCTCGTAAAATTGGTGCCCTGATCGGATTGGATCTCTTTAGGAATGCCCACTGAAGTGAAAAGGTGCAAAAGATGTTTGATTACGTTTTTTGAAGTGATGCTTTTAAGGGGAAAAGCCTCAGGATAACGTGTACTGGTATCCATAACTGTGAGCAGGAATTGATTTCCCTTCTTAGTCTTTGGTAATGGGCCCACACAATCCACAACAATCTTTTCAAATGGTGTAGAAAATACTGGGATGGGCTTAATGGGAGCTGCTGGTATACTTTCATTTGGTTTTCCTACCATTTGACAAATATGACAAGATTTTATGTACTTTGACACATTTTTCCTAAGTCCAGGGCAGTAATAGCGTTGGAGGAGCTTTTTATATGTTTTCAGGATTCCCAAATGTCCTGAAATACCATCATGGGCAAGGGCAATTAATGCTGGTCTGACTGAGGAGGGAATTACCACTTGATGTATTTCAGACCACGTGTCTAGATGGGTAAGCTCAGGGGGTCTATAGGCCCTTATCAAAACCCCTTCCTGATAATAAAAACAAGGAAGGGTGTTAAAATATTTACCCTCAACTGCTGCATGATGAAGTTTATTCAAAGATGGATCAGATTGTTGGGCTTCAATGAGCTCATCCTTACTGTGACCGGGTGACAGCACAAGATGGGAAAAGGTGAGGAATAGTTTCTTCAAGGTCAGTGGTGGAGTTGACAGGTAAGGGAGAGTCGACTGTCTTTATGTTGGGAACCACTAGATCTCCTACCAAGTCATTACCCAATAATAAATGAATGCCGCTCACAGGCATTGGATCTTTCCTAATGACTACTTGCACTTCCCCAGTAATCAAGGGACATTGGAGGTGCACTTTAGCTAAGGGATAGGAAGAATGGGATGAGAGATCTGAAATTAGAACACTCTCATCAGTAAATGCTGTAGACATATCAGGAATGACGTTAAACAGGAGGATAGATTGTGCTGCGCCCGTATCACGTAGTATACGAATAGGGAAAGAACGAGACCCCTCTATGATTGAAATTTTTCCCTCATAGGTGAATGAAGAGAAGAGATCCTGATGGGGCCTTTCCACATTGGTGGTTGCTATTGGTTTGAATTTGGGATCCAGGGAACTACTTTTAGAAGTTCGACACTTTGGGTGTTTACAAGACTGGATCGTATGGCCTGGTTTTTTACAATAAGAACAATAAAACTTGGTTGCATCAGGGGGGGTAGGTGTGGGACCTTTCGACCTACCACTCACGTCCCTAAGGTTATCATCAGAGGAGGACCTAACATGCCGGAACGTACCACGTTCCCTACTGCCCAGTGACCCCACAAGAAAGGCGTACTCATCAGCCAGCTCAGCAGCACGCCCTAAATTAACCTCTCCACGCTCCTCCACATGCTTCAAGATGTGAAATGGTATTTTGCTCTTCCACTCCTCCAGGACTACCAAGTTTAACAAATCCTGAAATGTGGAGGTCTCTGTAGCCTCTAACCACTTCTTGAAAAACCTAAGCTTTTCTTGAGCAAACTCAACAAAGGTGTGTGAAAAAGTTTTGGTTAGTTTACGAAACTTCTGCCGGTATCTATCTGGCGTGATAGCATAAGAGGTGAGATATTCATTTTTACGTTATCATAGTCATCAGTCTGGTCTAAACAGTTATAAACTCTACGAGCCTTACCACATAATTTAGGAACTAACACCGACACCCACTGGTCCTTAGGCCACTCATTCTTCCCGGCTATTTTCTCAAAAGTCCTAAATGACCCGTCCATATCGGATTCATCAAATTCGGGAACAAAGGAAAAAGCATTAGCAGGGTTAAAAGCAGCCAGTCTCTCTTTTAATGCCACTTCTTTTGTTTTAAACTCCGATGTTAAGGTGACTTCAGTCTCTTTCACCTGTAGTTCTTTCAGTCTAACCTCCTGCTCCAGCTTGGCCTGTTCCAACTTGGCCTGTTCCAACTTCACTCTTTCCTCATGCTCCAACTGGAGTTCTTTCATTTTGATTTGGAACTCGAACCTAGCTCGTTCTAGTTCTAAGGCGTCTACTCTTTGTGGTTTTTCTTGAGGGCTAGCCAGACCTGAGGCAACTTCTGAGTGAGGAGGGGTGGTGGATAGTGGTTGAAGTATCCTGGACATGGGCGTTAATTGGTCAACAGCGGATTCTTCTAAAACATCTTGTTGAACCAACATTTCAATTACCTGATTTTTTAACATTTCCTTTGTCATTTGCTGTGAATATGGGATATTGTATTAGGTGGCTATACTTTTCCATTCTTTCTTCAGGATATTAACACGTAATTTAGCTACGGAAGGATTTCCAATAAAATCCTGGAGATCAAAACCTAAGGTGGCTATTGTTAAGAAAAATTAGATAAATTAACTATGTCCAAAAAGATAAGATAAGTGGATTACCCTAGAAAATATCACGGCAGTGGATAACCAGAAAGTCCAGGAAACTACCCAAGTTATACCTAGGGAAATTACACTTATGAATATTGTTCTTCTGATAAGATCCTTAGATAAGGATAAGAGACTTGGAAAGATACTTGAAACAGGAAGGGCGTATTACGGCATTAATATAAAGATCAGGATAAACAACCCTTGAGTTACTTTATTATTGACCCCGAATGAGATAATGAGAAGAACAATAATTGAGGCTTTATAATTATGGGGTCCTGGTAGAGAGGGGCGTCCCAAGATATCACTTCACCCTAAACTAGTGACTATGGAACAGCCTACTCTGGAGCGAGGGTACGGCATTAAACTGATCCGGATTCTTCCCTACACTCGATAAGACTTACTACACGACTGCCAAGTGTAATAACAGGTAAGCCTTATTTCACATGGAACCTAATATCCTACATCTGTCACCCTTATTGTACGATAATACCAATATATGCACACACAAATGAAGGAACTTTAAACCACCGTAAAGCAATTGTGAACAGAAGTGACTGGGAGGAATAATTAACAAGGAGTAACAAGGGGGAAAGAAATATGGCACATAAGGTCGGGTCCTGTCACGGTCGCCATTTGTTAAGAGTTGGGGGTTTTCGAATATAGTTAAAAGTCTACCCAGATCCCAACAGGCAACAACAATAAAATAATTTAAACAAACAAAGACAATCGGACTATAAAGGGGTAGACAAAGGATGCGAGTTTTTGTTGTGTATAATATAGTACCATAAATTCCAGCTTCTTATAAATTACACTTAACCATACTTAACCTAAACATACGCAACATTGGCTTAACAGTATATACATATTTATACAACATACAACAATCTAAAGCATGTGGAGGTGGGGAGGCAATATAGGATTACAAATACTTAAGTGCCGAGCTGAGATGTCTGAAGAGTAAGGCTGAGTATTGAAGAAGATGGTAGGTAGTCACTGTGCCGTAGGTTTCCAGGATAGGTGATCCTAGTGTGGTCACTTCCCAGAGTGAACTGAACTTTCCTTGATCCGGAGCTTATGAGGAAGACTTGGAGGAGGTGACGCAACAACCAGGATATGGAGAAGGGAAACCTGGTGTGGTGACTAAGACTAGTCATTCTTGGGTTTCGTCCCTAGATGGCGTTGCTCGTGGTGCTGGGTAGGTAGATCATGACAATAGATGGCGTGGTTCGTAACAATATATATATATATATATATATATATATATATATATATATATACTGTATATATTATATAATCAACACTCCTAACCTGCCAGATTCGGGAAACCCACGGCCCACAAGCTTCATGACAAGGAGAAGAACAATATAGTGCTTTTATTGGGCTAATGAAATATATATGGGATCCTCGTTTCTGAAGCCGGATTTGGTAAATTGCTACTCTGACCAATTTGCTGCCATTCGGGTGGTCCCTCTATTAGAGGTTTACGGCGCCATAAGCTCGTTGAACAGGCTTTGTGAAATATAACAAAGTCTAGGACTGTTTTGGTATCCTGGTGGTCCAGCGTTTAGCGTTCCCCGGTCACAGTCAGCTTGTGGGCTGTGGGTTCGAATCGGCGGTTGAGTGTTGATTATATGTATATATATATATATATATATATATATATATATATATATATATATATATATATATGCAAGTAAATCACTGTAGGTGCGCGTGATCTAGGTATATGCTGATAACCACAAGGAAAGAAGAAAACACGAAGTTCCCAAGCGCTTTGTGTAATTCACATCTTCAGGGGTGAGTACAGACTAGAGAGAGTAATACAAATCAAGGTGTATATATACAGAGGAGGGTGAGACCAGGTCCACAATGGTCAGGTATTAGGTAATGACCCTACTAATCTTTAAATAGCACACAACGGTTGGTGGTCAGGTCAGATGGTCAAGTGACCCGGCCTTCTCACCTGATCACAAATCTTCTTAATTACAAAATTGTCAGCTTGTACATGCCGTTACTCAAATTCATGTTGAATGCTTCGGTATGTTTAATAAGACTAGATTCTATGATGATCCTACTATCAATTGAATTACATGGTAATATTGAGGAGGCATTATCCCAGTCAATGCAATGCTTGTTATCCCTCAAATGAACAAAACAGAGCAGCATTGGATTCCTGGCCTGGGTCCCAAATGGACCGTATTTGTAAAGTTGTTTAATTCTAGCTGCAGACCTTGGCCTGCCCGGCCTGGGCAAAACATACACACATTCTATATATACATATATATATATACATATATATTTATTTATATATATATATATATAGATTTATACATATATATATACATATACATATATATACATATATATATATATATATATATATATATATATATATATATATATATATATATATATATATATATATATATATATATATATATATATATATATATACATATATATATATATATAAGTAAATCACTGTAGGCAAGGTCTTTGTTAATTAGGGCAGTACAGACCAGGCCTGTACTCACCCCTCAAGATGTGAATTACACGAAAGCGCTTCGAACTTGTAGTTTTTCTTTTCTTTCCTTGTGGTTATATATATATATATATATATATATATATATATATATATATATATATATATATATATATATATATATATATATATATATATATATATATAGTACTGTTAATGAATATGATGTATTTCTTTGTGTATGAACCTCTGTCCTGCGTGGCAGAGAGAAGTGATACCACCCTCATTGTCAAGACCTGACTGAATTTCTCAGAATAGGCAAACTGTACCCCAAGCTTTGTCAACAAATTTGTTAAACTTAAAACAAAATTCCTGTACTCTCCCTCTCCCCAAACGAAAACATTCACCTCCCTCACCCTCTCCACCTCTCACGAGTATAAGTAAAAGAAAGAGTAAGAGAAAGAAGAATAAATATATAAATAAATAAGTATATAAACATAAAGAATTAAAAAGACAGTAAAAGAGTAAGTTGTTACATAAAATATGTTACCTTAAATTAGGCACACATATATAAACCCTTGTATCTGTTACACTGGTGATGATAATAAATATGGTACCTAGAATATTAATGATGTTCATGATAAAAGCAACAAGAATCTTGACAATATAATAATAATAATAATAATAATAATGATAATAAAAATAATAAAAAAAATAATAATAATGAGGATGGCCGGCCCAATGGCCACCTTAGCATGAATTTGTTTAAGGTGTAGAAGCTGTCGCCAACACAACAACCACACCCTGAGTTAACGAGTTGCATGACCCAGTGTCAAGGAATAGTCCAAGAAGTCCGGGCAACTCGCCAACTACACTGGCTAACCATTACCCCGGAATACGATCCGCAAATCGATTAACATCCAGGTTCCCATTTACTGCTGGGTAGACAAAGGCAAATGGCGAAAAGAAACTTGCCCATAGTTTCAGCCTGCCCGTGGATCGAATCCTGGTCCGCTCACTTGAGAGACGAGCCTGCTGACCATTACACTACTACTAATAATAATAATATATTTTTTTCTCATTATTTTCAAATGGCCTCCAGCCTCCCCCAATAGCCCCACCTTCGCCGCCATTTTATTACATTAAAATTAAATATCATAATACATAAGTAGCTACCCTAACTGTGTTGAGTTAGTTGAGCCGCAGACCTGTGAGGCATTCAGTGACTGTTGCCTCAAAGTCGATATCTGGAACTGTCGTCGGCTTTGGGGCCGATGCTCTCGTTCCCCTGAGGCAAAGCAATGCAGACCTAAGCAGAGAAAAGGACAGTCAACATCTCAACCAGGCTGTAACATAACTTCTGTGCTGCTGCTTCCGTTCAGATAACACCTCCCCGAGTCTGGCGTAGAAGCATCTTGCACTTGGTCCCATCCCGTCAGAGATTGTGAGCACCAAAGGAGTGAAGCTGCCCTGAACGACATTCGGAATTCTCTCCCCATATTCCCTAATCTTGTCTTTCTCGTTCCTCATGTGTGCAGCATCGAGAGGTAGGTTTCGGTGACATGCTGCAATGTGATTACTACTACTACTACTACTACTACTACTACTACTACTTTTTTTTTTTTTAAAGTGGCCTCCAGCATCCCCCAATAGCCACACCTTCGCCACCATTTAATTACCTTAATATTAAATATCCTAATACATAAGAAGCTATCCTATCTGTGTTAAATTAGTTGAGCAGCAGGTCTCTGCGGCATTCAGTGACAGTAGCCTCAAAGTCAATATCTGCAGCAGTTGTCGGAGTTGGGGCAGAAGCTCTCGTTCCCCTGAGGCAGAGCAAAGCCTACCGAAGGAGAGAGAAAGACAGTCGACATCTCATCCAGGCTGTAACATAACTTCTGGGCTGCTGCTTTTGTTCGGAGATCAACTCGGCGAGTCTGGCGTAGAAACATCTTGCACTTGGTCCCATCCCACCAGAGGTTGTGAACACTAGAAGAGTGAAGCTGCCTTGATCAACGTTTTGAATTCTCTCCCCGTATGCCCTTCTCTTGTCGTTCTCGTTCCTCCTATGTGCAGCATCGAGAGCTAGGTTACGGTGACATGCGGCCATGGGATAAAAAATCCTGATGTCGAAGAAAGCTCGTTGTCCCCTCGTCCAGAATCCTCGAGTGCTGACGTCCACACGGGCTTCGTTAGATGTGTTTGAAGTCCTGTGTTGGAAGATCTCGCCATCCAATGGAAGGAGGGTCGGTTCTACCATGACGTCCCGGCAGATTTCCTTCAACATATTTGCTGTGAGATCCCTTACCTCGTCATGCCTCATGCATATGAAGTCCCCCTTCTTGCACACCATGGCGTGATCGCCGTCATAGGAAGAGCCACACACGCATTGGGAGGGCAAACCTTCTACTGGCCGACCGTACCTTAGAGCAATGGCATCTGTATATTCTTGTTTATTAAGACTGAAACCATTTGCCCTTATCGGTAACGTAGTTAACCAGTTCGAGGCGCCCACCTCCTGCGCTATTGCTATTTTTGTTTCAAATTTCCTGGAACCTGCAGCAATAGTTGCTGCAACTTATCATTTTGGCAGTGCTGTCGATCTGTCGTGATGGACCTACAAATCCTATTAACTTCGCTGGTATCCACTTCCCCTGTTGCATTCTGGGCTATTGTGTGGTCCGTGAGGGCTGCCGTGAGCTTAAGTGAATTTTGATGTTCAGTGGCAGCAATGTCCACTGGATTTGTTAGTCCCATCCCTCCCAGTCTTGGTGGAAGTGCAAGAAGTGCCCTTTCTGCTGGGGTTAAGTCAGGGTGTTTCACTACTTTGGGAATGAACTTGACACTGATAGCTTCTTCCAGAGGGCGGAGGAGGAGTCGGATATCAGGGATAGTACGCATCAGGTAGTTCCAGCGATGCTTGACTCCATGGGTGAATGCAGCAAAGGCCGCGTGTGGCTCTGTGTTAGCAATCTCAGACAGAGCTTGGATTTCACTAACCCACTCATTCACCTTTCCCGCTACGTACTCGGTCTTGAAGTCCGTAGTGCCAATTACTGCGCCTAGATGTCTTTGGCCGTCCTTAGTTATTTTGACCTCACTTCTGGCAAAAACCTCCAGTTCATAATGTTCTGGCTTCACGATGAGGAAGGACTTGCTGGCGTTTGGGTGGTACCCTATTTGTGGACCTCGCGATGTTGCCAAGTCCTACCACTTTTTGATGTCCTCAACTTTTCCTGCTCCTGTAAGGTCGTCAGCATATGCCACTTGTTTGACCCCCGTTGTTTCAAATTTTATTTCATGTTGGAGCACTGATAGGCCAATTGCATACATTGCCATTGCAATAGGGTTCCCCTGTGTTGTTCCCTCGGTCGACTGTAAGATGGTATCGCCCCTCAGAGCCTTGTTGTTTACTATGTAGAGGTCTGATGGATTCCTATACGAATTTTCAACATACATCGCAAAGCTTGGACACTTGATCTTGATGTTGTGCAGTGCAGCCTTGCGGTTAAGTAAGTTGAATGCATTTGAGGCATCCACCAGGAGAACGGCCTCACAATCGCGCTGCTCAAATATCAATCTCATGGCGTGAATGGCAGCCTCCCCACCAGCCTGGTGGCCAGCACACACTTGTAGGTTCCCTGCTGCTGCCCTGACATCATCCTTTACCACCTCCATTATGCATTTTCCGATGATCCGCCTCAGCACTTCCCCCACCTCTATAGGTCTACATCCTGGTTTCTTTTCCAGAGGAATAAGGCGGCAGGCCGTCAGTGCCTGGAGGTGATGGCAGCAAGAGGATGCAAGCTTTCTTGCAAGGGCGGCAATGGCAGTGCAGAGATCGCTTGCTACAGGGCCGAACTTGTTTGTGCTGAGGATGACTCTCCAACCGTTTGCATCCAGACCTGAAGGGCCGGCTCCTCCTCGAGTCTTCAGTGCCTTTTTCCACACCATCTCTCCTGTTATTTTCTCGAACAGGACAGCATTTGGTGGGATATAGTCACCCTGAAACCTGATGCCTTCATCTTCGCTTGCAGGGGATGTTTCTCTTTCAATAGATTTAATGTCTCTCTGTTTATTGGCATCACCCCACCGGAGGATTCCTGTGTGAGAGATCTTACCGCGAGAGACACTTTTCCCACACGCATTTTGTTTCCAAATTTTCTTGCCACGTCATCGGTGTTTTGCTTTCCGTCACCCGTAGATTTTAGTCTTTCCTGCAGTGTTCTTGCTTCACATAGGAGATCATCTAGGGCCCCAGTCCGCCACATTGTCGATCTTCTCTTCATTGCTGCCACATTTTCTTTGTGCTTAGCCTTTGTGTGTGTCCTCTGACAAAATAGATGTGGTATTATTGCCAGTATTTGAAGAGCTAGAGGGGCGAGGAAGCGGTCCTGAGTGTAATCAGTCATGAAGCGAGTCATCTCCAGAATCATTTCTTTGGTGGCTGCACACTTGGGTGGTTCAAATAAGTTAGCGGGCGACCACTTGACAATTTCTGAGTAGGTTTCTTTGACCCAAGGTCTGCATTTTCCAACGACATGCCATTCCACTGAGGTGGCTGTCTCTCATTCTCCTCGTGGACACCTGCTACTAAGGGAGCAGCATTTATTAGTACTACATTTTCGGGTTGAGTAGTCTCACTGCTATCATTTTGGATATCATCTGGTAGTTGGGTCCCGGTGATATCCACTGTGGCCGCCTGTGTCGGCTCCCTGCGACGTGGGTTCCGACACTGGTCT
>NW_024717955.1:0-17611 GCF_018991925.1 Homarus americanus
TGTTATACTCGATCAGGGGACTTTGTTATACACAATCAGGGGACTTTGTTTTACTCGATCAGGGGCCTTTGTTATACTCGATCAGGGGACGTTGTTATACACAACCAGGGGACTTTGTTATACTCGATCAGGGGCCTTTGTTATATTCGTTCGAGGGACTTTGTTATACTCAATCTGGGGACTTTGTTTTACTCGAACAGGGGCCTTTGTTATATTCGATCGGGACTTTGATATACTCGATCAGGGGACTTTGTTATACTCGATTAGGGGCCTTTGTTATATTCGATGAGGAGCCTTTGTTATACTCGATTAGGCGACTTTGTTATACCCGATCAGGGGTCATTGTTATACTCGATCAGGGGGCTTTGTTGTACTCGATCAGGGGCCATTATTATACTCGATAAGGGGCCATTGTTATACTCGATAAGGGAACTTTGTTATACTCGATAAGGGGACTTTGTTATACTCGATGAGGGGCTTTGTTATACTTGATCAGGGGACTTTGTTATACTCGATCAGGGGACTTTGTTATGCTCGAGGAAGGGTCTTTGTTATACTGGATGAGTGGACTTTGTTATACTCTATCAGGGAACTTTGTAATACTCGATGAGGGGCCTTTGTTTTACTCTATCAGGGGACTTTGTTATACTGGATCTGGGGACTTTGTTATACTCGATCAGTTTTCTTTGTTATTCTTGATGAGTGGACTTTGTTATACTCGACCAGGGGCCTTTGTTGTACTCGATCAGAGGCCTTTTTTATACTCGATAAGGGGCAGTTGTTATACTCGATTAGGGGACTTTGTTATACTCGATCAGGGGACTTTGTTATACCTGATCAGGGCTCTTTGTTATACTCGAGGAGGGGACTTTGTTATACACGATCAGGGGGCTTTGTTATACTTGATCAGGGGACTTTGTTATACTAGATGAGTGGACTTTGTTATACTCGATCAGGGGACTTTAATATACTCGATCAGGGGACTTTGCCTTACTCGATCAGGGAACTTTGTTATCCTCTATCAGGGTACTTTGTTATACTCGATCAGGCATCTTTGTTATACTCGTTCAGGGGACTTTGTTATACTCGTTCAGGTGACTTTGTTATACTCGGTCAGGTGACTTTGTTATACTCGATGAGGGGGCATTGTTATACTCTATCAGGGGACTTTGTTATACTAGATCAGTGGACTTTGTTATACTCGATCGGGGGACTTTGTTATACTCGTTGAGGGGACTTTGTTATCCTCGATCAGGGATCTTTGGTATACTCGTTCAGGGGGCTTTGTTATACTCGATCAGGGGACTTTGTTATACTCGATCAGGGATCTTTGATATACTCGTTCAGGGGGCTTTGTTATACTCGGTCAGGTGACTTTGTTATACTCGATGAGGGGGCTTTGTTATACTCTATCAGGGGACTTTGTTTTACTCGATAAGGGGACTTTAATATACTCGATCAGGGGACTTTGTTATACTCGTTCAGGGGACTTTGTTATACTCGATCAGTAGATTTTGTTATACTCGATGAGGGGCCTTTGTTGTACTCGATTAGGGGCCTTTGTTGTATTCGATCACGGGACTTTGCTATACTCGATCAGGGGCCTTCGTTATACTCGTTGAGGGGGCTTTGTTATACTCGGTCAGGTGAGTTTGTTATACTCGATGAGGGGGCATGTTATACTCTATCAGGGGACTTTGTTATACTCGATTAGGGATCTTTGTTATACTCGTTCAAGGGGCTTTATTATACTCGGTCAGGTGAATTTGTTATACTCGATGAGGGGGCTTTGTTATACTCTATCAGGGGACTTTGTTATACTCGTTCAGGGAGCTTTGACATACTAGGTCAGGTGACTTTTTGTTATACTTGATGAGGGGACTTTGTTATACTCGATCACGGGACTTTGTTATACTCGATCAGGGGCCTTTGTTATACTCGTTCAGGGGGCTTTGTTATACGCGATCAGGGGACTTCCTTATACTTGATCAGGGGAATTTGTTATTTTCGATCAAGGGGCTTTGTTATACTCGATTAGGGGACTTTGTTATACTCGATCCTGGGGACTTTGTTATACCCGATCAGTGGACTTTGTTTTACTCGATCAAGGGGCTTTGTTATACTCGATTAGGGGACTTTGTTATAGTTGATGAGGGCAGATCAGTGGACTTTGTTATACTCGATCAGAAGACTTTAATATACTCGATCGGGGGACTTTGCTACACTCGATGAGGGGCCTATGTTATACTCGATCAGGGGACTTTGTTATACACAATCAGGGGACTTTGTTTTACTCGATCAGGGGCCTTTGTTATAGTCGATAAGGGGCCTTTGTTATACTCGATGAGGGGACTTTGTTATTCTCACTCAGGGGAATTTGTTATACTTGATCAGGGGACTGTTATACTTGATCAGGGGATTTTGTTATACTCGATGAGGGGCTTTGTTATTCTTGATGAGGGGACTTTGTTATACTCGATTAGGGGCCTTTGTTGTACTCGATGAGTGGCCTTTATTATACTCGATCACGGGCCTTTGTTGTACTCGATCACGGGACTTTGTTATACTCGATCAGGGGCCTTTATTACACTCGATCAGGAAACTTTGTTATACTCGATAAGGGGCCTTTGTTATACTTGATCAGGGGACTTTGTTATACTAGATGAGTGGACTTTGTTATACTCGATCAGGGGACTTTAATATACTCGATCAGGGGACTTTGCCTTACTCGATCAGGGAACTTTGTTATCCTCCATCAGGGGACTTTGTTATACTCGATCAGGCATCTTTGTTATACTCGTTCAGGGGGCCTTGTTATACTCGTTCAGGTGACTTTGTTATACTCGATAAGGGGACTTTGTTATACTCGATGAGGGGACTTTTTATACTCGATCAGGGGACTTTGCTATACTCGATCAGGGAAGTTTGTTATACTCGATAAGGGGACTTTGTTATACTCGATGAGGGGACTTTGTTTTACTCTATCAGGGGACTTTGTTATACTCGATCAGGGGACTTTGTTATAGTTGATCAGGGCAGATCAGTGGACTTTGTTATACACAATGAGGGACTTTAATATACTCGATCAGGGGACATTGCTATACTCGATGAGGGAATTTGTATATACTCGATCAGGGGATTTTGTTATACTCGATTAGGGGCCTTTGTTATACTCGATCAGGGGACTCTGTTATACTCGATCAGGGGTCTTTGTTATACTCGATGAGGGGACTTTGTTATACTCTATCAGGGGACTTTTTTATACTCGATAAGGGGACTATAATATACTCGATCACGGGATTTTGTTATACTCGTTCAGGGGAATTTGTTATCTTCGATCAGGGATCTTTGTTATACTCGTTCCGGGGGCTTTGTTATACTCGATCAGGGGACTTTCTTATACGCGATCAGGAGACTTTCTTATTCTCAATCAGAGGACTTTGTTAAACTCGATGAGTGGACTTTGTTATACTCGATCAGGGAATTTACTATACTCGATCAGGGGAATTTGCTATACCCGATCAGGTGACTTTGTTATACTCGATCAGGGGACTTTGTTATACTTTATCAGGGTACTTTGTTATACTCGATCAGGGATCTTTGTTATACTCGTTCAGGGGGCTTTGTTATTCTCGATTAGGGGAATTTATTATACTCGATGAGGGGACTTTGTTATACTCGATGAGGGGACTTTGTTATACTCGATCAGGGGACTTTGTTATACTCGATCAGGGATATTTGTTCTACTCTATCAGGGGACTTTGTTATACTCGATCACGGATCTTTGTTATACTCGTTCAAGGGGCTTTGTTATACTCGTTCAGGTAACTTTGTTATACTCGATCAGGGGACTTTGTTATACTCGATCAGGGGGCTTTGTTATACTCGATGTGGGGACTTTGTTATACTCGATGAGGGGGCTGTGTTATACTCTATCAGGGGACTTTGCTATACTCGATCAGGGAAGTTTGTTATACTCGATAAGGGGCCTTTGTTATACTCGATGAGGGGACTTTGTTATACTCGATCAGGGGAATTTGTTATACTCGATCAGGGGACTTTGTTTTACTCGATCAGGGAACTTTGTTATACTCGATCAGGGGACTTTGTTATAGTTGATCAGGGCAGATTAGTGGACTTTGTTATACTCGATGAGGGACTTTAAAATACTCGATCAGGGGACATTGCTATACTCGATGAGGGGACTTTGTTATACTCGATCAGGGGAATTTGTTATACTCGATCATGGGCATTTGTTATACTCGATAAGGGGCCTTTGTTATACTCGATGAGGGGACTTTGTTATACTCGATGAGGGGGCTTTGTTATACTCGATCAGGGGACTTTGTTATACACAATCAGGGGACTTTGTTATACTCGATCAGGGGCCTTTGTTATACTCGATCAGGTTCCTTTGTTATACTCAATCGGAGGACTTTGTTATACTCAATCTGGGGACTTTGTTATACTCGATCAGGGGCCTTTGTTATATTCGATCTGGACTTTGATATACTCGATCAGGGGACTTTGTTATACTCGATCAGGGGCCTTTGTTATATTCGATGAGGAGCCTTTTTTATACTCGATCAGGCGACTTTGTTATACTCGATCAGGGGTCATTGTTGTACTCGATCAGGGGGCTTTGTTGTACTCGATCAGGGGCCATTGTTATACTAGATAAGGGGCCATTGTTATACTCGATCAGGGGACTTAGTTATACTCGATAAGGGGACTTTGTTATACTCGATGAGGGGCTTTGTTTTACTTGTCCAGGGGACTTTGTTATACTCGATGAGGGGACTTTGTTATGCTCGACCAAGGGTCTTTGTTATACTGGATCAGTGGACTTTGTTATACTCTATCAGGGGACTTTGTTATACTCGATGAGGGGCCATTGTTTTACTCTATCAGGGGACTTTCTTATACTGGATCTGGGGACTTTGTTATACTCGATCAGTTTTCTTTGTTATTCTTGATCAGGGGACTTTGTTATACTCGACCAGGGGCCTTTGTTGTACTCGATAAGGGGCAGTTGTTATACTCGATTAGTGGACTTTGTTATGCTCGATCAGGGGACTTTGTTATACTTGATCAGGGCCCTTTGTTATACTCGATGAGGGGACTTTGTTATACTCGATTAGGGGGCTTTGTTAAACTTGATCAGGGGACTTTGTTATACCAGATGAGTGCACTTTGTTATACTCGATCAGAGGACTTTAATATACTCGATCAGGGGGCTTTGCCTTACTCGATCAGGGAACTTTGTTATCCTCTATCAGGGGACTTTGTTAGACTCGATCAGGCATCTTTGTTATACTCGTTCAGGGGGCTTTGTTATACTCGTTCAGGTGACTTTGTTATACTCGATAGGAGGACTTTGTTATACTCGATGAGGGGACTTTTTATACTCGATGAGGGGACTTTGCTATACTCGATCAGGGGACTTTGCTATACTCGATCAGGGAGCTTTGTTATACTCGATAAGGGGCCTTTGTTATACTCGATGAGGGGACTTTGTTATTCTCACTAAGGGGAATTTGTTATACTTGATCAGGGGATTGTTATACTTGATCAGGGGATTTTGTTATACTCGATGAGGGGCTTTGTTATTCTTGATGAGGGGACTTTGTTATACTCGATTAGGGGCCTTTATTGTACTCGATGAGGGGCCTTTATTATACTCGATCAGGGGCCTTTGTTGTACTCGATCACGGGACTTTGTTATACTCTATCAGGGGCCTTTATTACACTCGATCAGGAAACTTTGTTATACTCGATAAGGGGCCTTTGTTATACTCGATCAGGGATCTTTGTTATACTCGTTCAAGGGGCTTTGTTATACTCGGTCATGTGACTTTGTTATACTCGATGAGGGGGCTGTGTTATACTCTATCAGGAGACTTTGCTATACTCGATCAGGGAAGTTTGTTATACTCGATAAGGGGCATTTGTTATACTCGATGAGGGGACTTTGTTATACTCGATCAGGGGAATTTGTTAAACTCGATCAGGGGACTTTGTTTTACTCGATCAGGGGACTTTGTTATACTCGATCAGGGGACTTTGTTATAGTTGATCAGGGCAGATTTGTGGACTTTGTTATACTCGATGAGGGACTTTAAAATACTCGATCAGGGGACATTGCTTTACTCGATGAGGGGACTTTGTTATACTCGATCAGGGGAATTTGTTATACTCGATCAGGGGCCTTTTATACTCGATAAGGGCCTTTGTTATACCTCGATGAGGGACTTGATATACTCTCGATCAGGGAATTTGTTATACTCGGATCAAGGAACTTTGCTATACCCGATGAGGGGGCTTTGTTATACTCTATCAGGACTTTGTTATACTCGTTCAGGGAATGGTTATCTTCTGATCAGGATCTTTGTTATACCTGTTCCGGGGGCTGGTTATAATTTCGATCAGGGACTTTGTTATACGCGATCAGGAGACTTTCGTATTCCTCAATCAGAGGACTTTGTTATACCTGATGAGTGGACTTTGTTATACCTGATCAGGGAATTTGCTATACCCGATCAGGGGACTTTGTTATACTCGATCAGCGGACTTTGTTATATCCTCTATCAGGGGACTTTTGTTATACCTGATCAGGGATCTTTTGTTATACTCTCTTTCAGGGGACTTTGTTATACTCGATGAGGGGGGCTTTGTTATACTCGATCAGGGGACTTTGTTATACACAATCAGGGGACTTTGTTATACTCGATCAGGGGCCTTTGTTTTACTCGATGAGGGGGCTTTGTTATACTCTATTAGGGGACTTTGTTATACTCGATCAGGGGCCTTTGTTATACTCGATCGGAGGACTTTGTTATACTCAATCTGGGGACTTTGTTAAACTCTCGAACAGGGGCCTTTTGTTATATCTGATCGGACTTTGATATACCTGATCAGGGACTTTGTTATACCTGATTAGGGCCTTTTGTCATACTCGATTAGGGAACTTTGTTATACTCGATAAGGGGACTTTGTTATACTCGATGAGGGGCTTTGTTATACTTGATCAGGGGACTTTGTTATACTCGATCAGGGGACTTTGTTATGCTCGATGAAGTGTCTTTGTTATACCGGATGAGTGGACTTTGTTATACTCTATCAGGGGACTTTGTTATACTCGATGAGGGGCCTTTGTTTTACTCTATCAGGGGACTTTGTTATACTGGATCTGGGGACTTTGTTATACTCGATCAGTTTTCTTTGTTATTCTTGATGAGTGGACTTTGTTATACTCGACCAGGGGCCTTTGTTGTACTCGATCAGAGGCCTTTGTTATACTCGATAAGGGGCAGTTGTTATACTCGATTAGGGGACTTTGTTATACTCGATCAGGGGACTTTGTTATACCTGATCAGGGCCCTTTGTTATACTCGATGAGGGGACTTTCTTATACTCGATCAGGGAGCTTTGTTATACTTGATCAGGGGAGTTTGTTATACTAGATGAGTGGACTTTGTTATACTCGATCAGGGGAATTTAATATACTCGATCAGGGGACTTTGCCTTACTCGATCAGGGAACTTTGTTATCCTCTATCAGGGGGCTTTGTTATACTCGTTCAGGTGACTTTGTTATACTCGATAAGGGGACTTTGTTATACTCGATGAGGGGACTTTTTATACTCGATCAGGGGACTTTGCTATACTCGATCAGGGGAATTTGCTATACTCGATCAGGGGGCTTTGTTATACTCGATAAGGGGCCTTTGTTATACTCGATGAGGGGACTTTATTATTCTCACTTAGGGGAATTTGTTATACTTGATCAGGGGACTGTTATACTTGATCAGGGGATTTTGTTATACTCGATGAGGGGCTTTGTTATTCTTGATGAGGGGACTTTGTTATACTCGATCAGGGGCCTTTGGTGTACTCGATGAGGGGCCTTTATTGTACTCGATCAGGGGCCTTTGTGTACTCGATCACGGGACTTTGTTATACTCGATCAGGGGCCTTTATTACACTCGATCAGGAAACTTTGTTATACTCGATAAGCGGCCTTTGTTATACTCGATCAGGGATCTTTGTTATACTCGTTCAGGGGGCTTTGTTATACTCGGTCATGTGACTTTGTTATACTCGATGAGGGGGCTGTGTTATACTCTATCAGGGGACTTTGCTATACTTGATCAGAGAAGTTTGTTATACTCGATAAGGGGCCTTTGTGATACTCGATGAGGGGACTTTGTTATACTCGATGAGGGGAATTTGTTATACTCGATCAGGGGACTTTGTTTTACTCGATCAGGGGACTTTGTTATACTCGATCAGGGGACTTTGTTATAGTTGATCAGGGCAGATCAGTGGACTTTGTTATACTCGATGAGGGACTTTAATATAATCGATCAGGGGACATTGCTATACCCGATGAGGGGACTTTGTATATACTCGATCAGGGGATTTTGTTATACTCGATCAGGGGCCTTTGTTATACTCGATCAGGGGACTTTGTTATACACAATCAGGGGACTTTGTTATACTCGATCAGGGGCCTTTGTTATACTCGATGAGGGGACTTTGTTATACTCTATCAGGGGACTTTGTTATACTCGATAAGGGGACTTTAATATACTCGATCACGGGACTTTGTTATACTCGTTCAGGGGAATTTGTTATCTTCGATCAGGGATCTTTGTTATACTCGTTCCGGGGGCTTTGTTATACTCGATCAGGGGACTTTGTTATACGCGATCAGGAGACTTTCTCATTCTCAATCAGAGGACTTTGTTATACACGATGAGTGGACTTTGTTATACTCGATCAGGGAATTTAATATACTCGATCAGGGGAATTTGCTATACCCGATCAGGGGACTTTGTTATACTCGATCAGGGGACTTTGTTATACTTTACCAGCCAACTTTGTTATACTCGATCAGGGATCTTTGTTATACTCGTTCAGGGGGCTTTGTTATTCTCGATTAGGGAAATTTGTTATACTCGATGAGGGGACTTTGTTATACTCGATGAGGGGAATTTGTTATACTCGATCAGGGACTTTGTTATACTCGATCAGGGATATTTGTTCTACTCTATCAGGGGACTTTGTTATACTCGATCACGGATCTTTGTTATACTCGTTCAAGGGGCTTTGTTATACTCGTTCAGGTGACTTTGTTATACTCGATCAGGGGACATTCTTATACTCGATCAGGGGGCTTTGTTATACTCGATGAGGGGACTTTGTTGTACTCGATGAGGGGACTTTAATATACTCGATGATGGGGCTTTGTTATACTCGATGAGGGGACTTTGTTATACTCGATCAGGGGACTTTGTCTATACTCGATGAGGGGGCTTTGTTATACTCGATAAGGGGCCTTTGTTATACTCGATGAGGGGACTTTGTTATACTCGATCAGGGGAATTTGTTATACTCAATCAGGGGACTTTGTTTTACTCGATCAGGGGAATTTGTTATACTCGATCAGGGGACTTTGTTATAGTTGATCAGGGCAGATTAGTGGACTTTGTTATACTCGATGAGGGACTTTAAAATACTCGATCAGGGGACATTGCTATACTAGATGAGGGGACTTTGTTATACTCGATCAGGGTAATTTGTTATACTCGATCAGGGGCCTTTGTTATACTCGATAAGGGCCTTTGTTATACTCGATCAGGGGACTTTGTTATACTCGATGAGGGGGCTTTGTTATACTCGATCATGGGACTTTGTTATACACAATCAGGGGACTTTGTTATACTCGATCAGGGGCCTTTGTTATACTCGATGAGGGGGCTTTGTTATACTCTATCAGGGGACTTTTTTATACTCGATCAGGGGCCTTTGTTATACTCGATCGGAGGACTTTGTTATACTCAATCTGGGGACTTTGTTATACTCGATCAGGGGCCTTTGTTATGTTCGATCTGGACTTTGATATACTCGATAAGGGGCCATTGTTATACTCCATCAGGGGACTTTGTTATACTCGATAAGGGGACTTTGTTATACTCGATGAGGTGCTTTGTTGTACTCGATTAGGGGCCATTGTTATACTCGATATGGGGCCATTGTTATACTCGATCAGGGGACTTTGTTATACTCGATAAGGGGACTTTGTTATACTCGATGAGGGGCGGCGTGCAATTAGGGGACTTTGTTATTCTCGATTAGGGAATTTGTTATGCTTGATCAGGGGACTTTGACACCCTTTCAATCAGGGGACTTTGCTATACTCGATGGGGCGCTTTGGTATATAGTAAGGGGCTTTTATTTATGCTCGATGAGGGACTTTGTTATACTCGATCAGTAGCGCTGTTACTGCACTCGTTCGGGGCTTTTGTTACTTCTCGATTGGGGCTTTGTTGCTCGCGATAAAGGACCTTTGTTATACTCGATGAGGAGACTTTATTGAAATTCTCAATTGAAATTTGTTATACTTGATGAAATTTGTTATACTCGATCACGGGACTTTGTTATACTCGATCAGGGCACTTTGTGCTTCTCGTTCAGGGAGCTTTATTATAAATCAGGGGACTTCCTTACACTTGATTAGGGGAATTTGTTATTTTCGATCAAGGGGCTTTGTTATACTCGATCAGGGGACTTTGTTATACCCGATCAGTGGACTTTGTTTTACTCGATCAAGGGGCTTTGTTATACTCGATTAGGGGACTTTGTTATAGTTGATGAGGGCAGATTAGTGGACTTTGTTATACTCGATCAGGGGACTTTAATATACTCGATCAGGGGACTTTGCTATACTCGATGAGGGGCCTATGTTATACTCGATCAGGGGACTTTGTATACACAATCAAGGGACTTTGTTTTACTCTATCAGGGGCCTTTGTTATACTCGATCAGGGGACTTTGTTATACACAACCAGGGGACTTTGTTATACTCGATCGAGGGACTTTGTTATACTCAATCTGGGGACTTAGTTATACTCGAACAGGGGCCTTTGTTATATTCGATCGGGACTTTGATATACTCGATCAGGAGACTTTGTTATACTCGATTAGGCGACTTTGTTATACTCGATCAGGGGTCATTGTTGTACTCGATCAGGGGGCTTTGTTGTACTCGATCAGGGGCCATTGTTATACTCGATAAGGGGCCATTGTTATACTCGATCAGGGAACTTTGTTATACTCGATAAGGGGACTTTGTTATACTCGATGAGGGGCTTTGTTATACTTGATCAGGGGACTTTGTTATACTCGATCAGGGGACTTTGTTATGCTCGATGAAGGGTCTTTGTTATACTGGATCAGTGGACTTTGTTATACTCTATCAGGGGACTTTGTTATACTCGATGAGGGGCCTTTGTTTTACTCTATCAGAGGACTTTGTTATACTGGATCTGGGGACTTTGTTATACTCGATCAGTTTTCTTTGTTATTCTTGATGAGGGGACTTTGTTATACTCGACCAGGGGCCTTTGTTGTACTCGATCAGAGGCCTTTGTTATACTCGATAAGGGGCAGTTGTTATACTCGATTAGGGGACTTTTTTATACTCGATCAGGGGACTTTGTTATACCTGATCAGGGCCCTTTGTTATACTCGATGAGGGCACTTTGTTATACTCGATCAGGGGGCTTTCTTATACTTGATCAGGGAACTTTGTTATCCTCTATCAGGGGTCTTTGTTATACTCGATCAGGCATCTTTGTTATACTCGTTCAGGGGGCTTTGTTATACTCGTTCAGGTGACTTTGTTATACTCGATAAGGGGACTTTGTTATACTCGATGAGGGGACTTTTTATACTCGATCAGGAGACTTTGCTATACTCGATCAGGGGAATTTTCTATACTCGATCAGGGGGCTTTGTTATACTCGATAAGGGGCCTTTGTTATACTCGATGAGGGGACTTTGTTATTCTCACTTAGGGGAATTTGTTATACTTGATCAGGGGATTGTTATACTCGATCAGGGGATTTTGTTATGCTCGATGAAGGGCTTTGTTATTCTTGATGAGGGGACTTTGTTATACTCGATCAGGGGCCTTTGTTGTACTCGATGAGGGGCCTTTGTTGTACTCGATCAGGGGCCTTTGTTGTACTCGATCACGAGACTTTGTTATACTCGATCAGGGGCCTTTATTACACTCGATTAGGTAACTTTGTTATACTCGATAAGGGGCCTTTGTTATACTCGATCAGGGATCTTTGTTATACTCGTTCAGGGGGCTTTGTTATACTCGGTCATGTGTCTTTGTTATACTCGATGAGGGGGCTGTGTTATACTCTATCAGGGGACTTTGCTATACTCGATCAGGGAAGTTTGTTATACTCGATAAGGGGCCTTTGTTATACTCGATGAGGGGACTTTGTTATACTCGATCAGGGGAATTTGTTATGCTCGATCAGGGGACTTTGTTTTACTCGATCAGGGGACTTTGTTATACTCGATCAGGGGACTTTGTTATAGTTGATCAGGGCAGATCAGTGGACTTTGTTATACTCGATGAGGGACTTTAATATACTCGATCAGGGGACATTGCTATACTAAATGAGGGGACTTTGTATATACTCGATCAGGGGATTTTGTTATACTCGATCAGGGGTCTTTGTTATACTCGATCAGGGGACTTTGTTATACACAATCAGGGGACTTTGTTATACTCGATCAGGGGCCTTTGTTATACTCGATGAGGGGACTCTGTTATACTCTATCAGGGGACATTGTTATACTCGATAAGGGGACTTTAATATACTCGATCACGGGACTTTGTTATACTCGTTCAGGGGAATTTGTTATCTTCGATCAGGGATCTTTGTTATACTCGTTCCGGGGGCTTTATTATACTCGATCAGGGGAATTTGCTATACCCGATCAGGGGACTTTGTTATACTCGATCAGGGGACTTTGTTATACTTTATCAGGGGACTTTGTTATACTCGATCAGGGATCTTTGTTATACTCGTTCAGGGGGCTTTGTTATTCTCGATTAGGGGAATTTGTTATACTCGATGAGGAGAATTTGTTATACTCGATGAGGGGACTTTGTTATACTCGATGAGGGGACTTTGTTATACTCGATCAGGGATATTTGTTCTACTCTATCAGGGGACTTTGTTATACTCGATCACGGATCTTTGTTATACTCGTTCAAGGGGCTTTGTTATACTCGTTCAGGTGACTTTGTTATACTCGATCAGGGGACTTTGTTATACTCGATCAGGGGGCTTTGTTATACTCAATGGGGGGACTTTGTTATACTCGATGAGGGGACTTTAATATACTCGATGAGGGGGCTTTGTTATACTCGATGAGGGGACTTTGTTATACTCGATGAGGGGACTTTGTCTATACTCGATGAGGGGGCTTTGTTATAATCGATAAGGGGCCTTTGTTATACTCGATGAGGGGACTTTGTTATACTCGATCAGGGGAATTTGTTATACTCGATCAGGGGACTTTGTTATACTCGATCAGGGGACTTTGTTATACTTGATCAGGGCCCTTTGTTATACTCGATGAAGGGACTTTGTTATACTCGATCAGGGGGCTTTGTTATACTTGATCAGGGGACTTTGTTATATTAGATGAGTGGACTTTGTTATACTCGATCAGGGGACTTTAATATACTCGATCAGGGGACTTTGCCTTACTCGATCAGGGAACTTTGTTATCCTCTATCAGGGGACTTTGTTATACTCGATCAGGCATCTTTGTTATACTCGATCAGGGGGCTTTGTTACTACTCGATCAAGTGGCTTTGTTATACTTGATCAGAGGACTTTGTTATACTAGATTTGTGGACTTTGTTATACTCGATCAGGGGACTTTAATATACTCGATGTGGGGGCTTTGTTATACTCGATCAGGGGACTTTGTTATACCCGATCAGGCGACTTTGTTATACTCGATCAGGGAACTTTGTTATACTCGATCAGGGATCTTTGTTATGCTCTATCAGGGGACTTTGTTATACTCGATCAGGGATCTTTGTTATACTCGTTCAGGGGGCTTTGTTATACTCGTTCAGGTGACTTTGTTATACTCGATCAGGGAACTTTGTTATACTCGATCAAGGGGCTTTGTTATACTCGATGAGGGGACTTTGTTATACTCGATGAGGGGACTTTAATATACTCGATGAGGGGGCTTTGTTATACTCGATGAGGGGACTTTGTTATACACTATCAGGGGACTTTGTCTATACTCGATGAGGGGGCTTTGTTATACTCGATAAGGGGCCTTTGTTATACTCGATGAGGGGACTTTGTTATACTCGATCAGGGGACTTTGTTTTACTCGGTCAGGGGACTTTGTTATACTCGATCAGGGGACTTTGTTATAGTTGATCAATGGCAGATTAGTGGACTTTGTTATACTCGATGAGGGACTTTAAAATACTCGATCAGGGGACATTGCTATACTCGATGAGGGGACTTTGTTATACTCGATCAGGGGACATTGCTATACTTGATGAGAGGACTTTGTTATACTCGATCAGGGGACTTTGTTATACGCGATCAGGAGACTTTCTTATTCTCAATCAGATGACTTTGTTATACTCGATGAGTGGACTTTGTTATACTCGATCAGGGAATTTAATATACTCGATCAGGGGAATTTGCTATACCCGATCAGGGGACCTTGTTATACTCGATCAGCGGACTTTGTTATACTCTATCAGGGGACTGTGTTATACTCGATCAGGGATCTTTGTTATACTCTTTCAGGGGGCTTTGTTATTCTCGATTAGGGGAATTTGTTATACTCGATCAGGGGACTTTGTTATACTCGATCAGGGGACTTTGTTATACTCGATCAGGGGACTTTGTTTTACTCGATCAGGGCCCTTTGTTATGCTCGATCAGGGGGCTTTGTTATACTCATTCAGGGGGCTTTGTCATACTTGATCAGGGGACTTTGTTATACTAGATTAGTGGACTTTGTTATACGCGATCAGGGGACTTTAATATACTCGATGAGGGGGCTTTGTTATACTCGATCAGGGGACTTTGTTATACCCGATCAGGCGACTTTGTTATACTCGATCAGGGGACTTTGTTATACTCGATCAGGGATCTTTCTTAAAATCTATCAGGGGTCTTTGTTATACTCGATCAGGGATCTTTGTTATACTCGTTCAGGGCGCTTTGTTATACTCGTTCAGGTGACTTTGTTATACTCGATGAGGGGACTTTGTTATACTCGATCAGGGGGCTTTGTTATACTCGATGAGGGGACTTTGTTATACTCGATGAGGGGACTTTAATATACTCGATGAGGGGGCTTTGTTATACTCGATGAGGGGACTTTGTTATACTCGATCAGGGGAGTTTGTCTAGACTCGATCAGGGGGCTTTGTTATACTCGATAAGGGGCCTTTGTTATACTCGATGAGGGGACTTTGTTATTCTCGATTAGGGGAATTTGTTATACTTGATTAGGGGACTTTGTTATACTCGATCAAGGGACTTTGCTATACTCGACGAGGGGGCTTTGTTATACTCGATAAGGGGCCTTTGTTATACTCGATGAGGGGACTTTGTTATACTCGATCAGGGGAATTTGCTATACTCGATGAGGGGGCTTTGTTATACTCGATAAGGGGCCTTTGTTATACTCGATTAGGGGACTTTGTTATTCTCGATTAGGGGAATTTGTTATACTTGATCAGGGGACTTCGTTATACTCGATCACGGGACTTTGCTATACTCGATCAGGGGGCTTTGTTATACTCGATAAGGGGCTTTTGTTATACTCGATGAGGGGACTTTGTTATTCTCGATTAGGGGAATTTGTTATACTTGATCAGGGGACTTTGTTATACTCGATCAGGGGACTTTGCAATACTCGATCAGTGGGATTTGTTATACTCGATAAGGGGCCTATGTTATACTCGATGAGGGGACTTTGTTATTCTCGATTAGGGGAATTTGTTATACTTGATGAAGGGACTTTGTTATACTCGATCACGGGACTTTGTTATACTCGATCAGGGGCCTTTCTTATACTCGTTCAGGGGGCTTTATTATACTCGGTCAGGTGACTTTGTTATACTCGATGAGGGGGCTTTGTTATACTCTATCAGGGGACTTTGTTATACTAGATCAATGGACTTTGTTATACTCGATCGGGGGACTTTGTTATACTCGTTGAGGGGACTTTGTTATTCTCGATCAGGGATCTTTGGTATACTCGTTCAGGGGGCTTTGTTATACTCGGTCAGGTGACTTTGTTATACTCGATGAGGGGGCTTTGTTATACTCTATCAGGGGACTTTGTTATACTCGATAAGGGGACTTTAATATACTCGATCAGGGGACTTTGTTATGCTCGTTCAGGGTACTTTGTTATACTCGATCAGTAGATTTTGTTATACTCGATGAGGGGCCTTTGTTGTACTCGATTAGGGGCCTTTGTTGTACTCGATCACGGGACTTTGCTATACTCGATCAGGGGCCTTTGTTATACTCGTTGAGGGGGCTTTGTTATACTCGGTCAGGTGAGTTTGTTATACTCGATGAGGGGGCTTGTTATACTCTATCAGGGGACTTTGACATACTCGATTAGGGATCTTTGTTATACTCGTTCAAGGGGCTTTATTATACTCGGTCAGGTGAATTTGTTATACTCGATGAGGGGGCTTTGTTATACTCTATCAGGGGACTTGTTATACTCGATAAGGGGACTTTAATATACTCGATCAGGGGACTTTGTTATACTCGTTCAGGGGACTTTGTTATACTCGCTCAGGGGACTTTGTTATACTCGATCAGGGATCTTTGTTATACTCGTTCAGGGGGCTTTGTTATACTAGGTCAGGTGACTTTGTTATACACGATGAGGGGGCTTTGTTATACTCTATCAGGGGACTTTGTTATACTCGATGAGGGATCTTTGTTATACTCGTTCAGGGGGCTTTGTTTTACGCGATCAGGGGACTTCCTTACACTCGATCAGGGGAATTTGTTATTTTCGATCAAGGGGCTTTGTTATACTCGATTAGGGGACTTTGTTATACTCGATCAGGGGACTTTGTTATACCCGATCAGTGGACTTTATTTTACTCGATCAAGGGGCTTTGTTATACTCGATTAGGGGACTTTGTTATAGTTGATGAGGGCAGATCAGTGGACTTTGTTATACTCGATCAGGGGTCTTTAATATACTCGATCAGGGGACTTTGCTATACTCGATGAGGGGCCTATGTTATACTCGATCAGGGGACTTTGTTATACACAATCAGGGGACTTTGTTTTACTCGATCAGGGGCCTTTGTTTTACTCGATCAGGGGACGTTGTTATACACAACCAGGGGACTTTGTTATACTCGATCAGGGGCCTTTGTTATACTCGATCGAGGGACTTTGTTATACTCAATCTGGGGACTTTGTTATACTCGAACAGGGGCCTTTGTTATATTCGATCGGGACTTTGATATACTCGATCAGGAGACTTTGTTATACTCGATTAGGGGCCTTTGTTATATTCGATGAGGAGCCTTTGTTATACTCGATTAGGCGACTTTGTTATACTCGATCAGGGGTCATTGTCGTACTCGATCAGGGGGCTTTGTTGTACTCGATCAGGGGCCATTGTTATACTCGATAAGGGGCCATTGTTATACTCGATCAGGGAACTTTGTTATACTCGATAAGGGGACTTTGTTATACTCGATG
>NW_024717956.1:0-8966 GCF_018991925.1 Homarus americanus
CTCCTCCTCCTCCTCCTCTGCATTATACCATCATCAACTAAATTAAAATTCAAACGCCTTAACCTTACACACTGTGACTCTGGGTCGGAGAGGGAGGATGGGGGAGGGCGGGGGAAGACTCACCTAAATCACCCAGCAGGCGCTTTGTGACACCCAACAAGTGACCTTTGGGTGGGGGCAGTTTTCTCGCCAGATCTAGACCAGTGGGCAGTGTTAACCCCCAAAGGTCACCGAGGCAGGAGTGACCTTTGGGAAGTTTTGGGATTATAAATAGTGTTGTAGGAGGTGGTGGTGGAGGTGGTAGGTTAGTGAAGTCCTTGGTGGTGGTGGTTTGTTGAAGAGGGTCTGTTTTTTTTATTGTTTTTATGTTCGTTTGATTGTTTTTATGTATGTTTGTTTGTTTTACTGTTTGTTTGTTTGTTTTATTGTTTGTTTGTTTTGTTTTATTCTTCGTTTGTTCGTTTTATTGTTTGTTTGTTTGATTGTTTGTTTGTTTTATTGTTTGTTGGTATGTTTGTTTGTTTTATTGTTTTTGTTTTTTTATTGTTTTTTTTTAGAATGATGTTTTTTGTGGTGTCATTATTGTTTGTGTTGTGTTGTTGCTTGCTTGTTTGTTTGTGATGTGTTGTTTGTTTGTGGTTGGTGTGAGAGAGAGAGAGAGAGAGAGAGAGTATCAACAAAATTTCCATACCATATATTTACCAACAACTTTGTCATAACGTAACAGTGAGCCAGGGACTCTCTCTCTCTCTCTCTCTCTCTCTCTCTCTCTCTCTCTCTCTCTCTCTCTCTCTCTCTCTCTCTCTCATGATAAAAAACTGATCGACTTGTACCTGTGGTTCTTGTTTGTGTTTTAATTATTAATTAAATACAACTTTTTATCTTATTTCTAATTTCTACTATTGTTCCAGCCACATGTTGTATTGTTAATAATAATAATAATAATAATAATAATAATAATAATAATAATAATACGGTAATAATAATAATAAAAATAATGATGATAATAATAATAATTGAGAGGTTAATTATTAAAATATAGAGGCGGGAGGAGGAAGAGGGAAGGAATGATGATAGTTGAGAAGATGACAATAGTAGTGATAATGCTGGTTGTGGTAGTGATGGTAATATTATACACGTAACAATAATGGTTGCCCTTCGTGTACGAGGATGGCCGGCTCTAGAGCAACCTAGGCGTGAATTTGTTTAAGGTGTTAGAATCTGTCGCCAACACCACAACCACACCCTAAGTTAACGAGTTGTATGACCCAGTTTCAATGAATAATCCGAGAAGACCGGACAACTCGCCAACTGCACTGGCTAACCATTATTCCAGAATAAGATCCGCAAATCGATTAACATCTAGGTTCCCATTTACTGGTAAATAGAAAGCCAAATGTCGTAAAAAAATAAATGCTCATAGTTTCACTTCGTCCGGGAATCGAACAGGGGTCCACTCTCATGCAAGGCGAGCATGCTGACTATTACACCACAGGTTGCCAAAATCACGTTTAGTAAAAAAAATTTTTTTTTTTTTCGTGCTGGTCAAGCCCCGACCAGAGGTTAGCTAGACCCCCGGACAACTCTTTCGGAGCTTGACCAGCACGTGGTATTGGTATTATTATCTCGACTTGATTATATGTTACAAATTCACTTGTGAGTTTTTCAGTGTTTTGTTTTGTATAATATTTACTTATTCTAAGCTAAATGTTAACAAATAAATGACTTAAATAATACGAAAACAAACAAATAAAAGCGGAACTCCATCTAATATATACTGTATGTTACACTAAATAGGGATAATTGGCCATTAGTGATAACTTCTATGTATTTGTCTTTTCTAGAAGCCTTTGACTGGCCATAAACGATCCTGTAGGTCATAAATATACATATAAATGAATACCTTCATGCATAATGTAACCTGACCAGACATAACCTAACTTAACCTAATCTAGCCTAACCTAACCTAACGTAATCTAGCCTTCTTGTTCTTGTTCTTCTTGTTCTTGTTCTTGTTCTCCTTCTCCTTGTTCTCCTCCTCCTCCTCCTCCTCCTCCTCCTCCTCCTCCTCTGCATTATACCATCATCAACTAAATTAAAATTCAAACGCCTTAACCTTACACACTGTGACCCTGGGTTGGAGAGGGGGGATGGGGGAGGGCGGGGGAAGACTCGCCTAAATCACCCAGCAGGCGCTTTGTGACACCCAACAGTGACCTTTGGGTGGGGGCAGTTTTCTCGCCAGATCTAGACCAGTGGGCAGTGTTAACCCCCAAAGGTCACCGAGGCAGGAGTGACCTTTGGGAAGTTTTGGGATTATAAATAGTGTTGTAGGAGGTGGTGGTGGAGGTGGTAGGTTAGTGAAGTCCTTGGTGGTGGTGGTTTGTTGAAGAGGGTCTGTTTTTTTATTGTTTTTATGTTTGTTTGATTGTTTTTATGTATGTTTGTTTGTTTTATTGTTTGTTTGTATGTTTTATTGTTTGTTTGTTTTGTTTTATTCTTCGTTTGACCGTTTTCTTGTTTGTTTGATAGGTTTGTTTGTTTTATTGTTTGTTGGTATGTTTGTTTGTTTTATTGTTTTTGTTTGTTTTATTGTTTGTTTTTTAGAATGATGTTTTTTGTGGTGTCATTATTGTTTGTGTTGTGTTGTTGCTTGCTTGTTTGTTTGTGATGTGTTGTTTGTTTGTGGTTGGTGTGTGTGTGAGAGAGAGAGAGAGACACAGAGAGAGATAGAGAGAGTATCAACACAATTTCCATACCATATATTTACCAACAACTTTGTCATAACATAACAGTGAGCCAGGGACTCTCTCTCTCTCTCTCTCTCTCTCTCTCTCTCTCTCTCTCTCTCTCTCTCTCTCTCTCTCTCATGATATAAAACTGATCGACTTGTACCTGTGGTTCTTGTTTGTGTTTTAATTGTTAATTTAATACAACTTTTTATCTTATTTCTAATTTCTACTGTTGTTGCAGCCACATGTTGTATTGTTAATTATAATAATAATAATAATAATAATAATAATAATAATAATAATAATAATAATAATAATACGGTAATAATAATAATAAAAATAATGATGATAATAATAATAATTGAGACGATAATTATTAAAATATGGAGGCAGGAGGAGGAAGAGGGAAGGAATGATGATAGTTGAGAAGATGACAATAGTAGTGATAATGCTGGTTGTGGTAGTGATGGTAATATTATACACGTAACAATAATGGTTGCCCTTCGTGTACGAGGATGGCCGGCTCTAGAGCAACCTAGGCGTGAATTTGTTTAAGGTGTTAGAATCTGTCGCCAACACCACAACCACACCCTAAGTTAACGAGTTGTATGTCCCAGTTTCAATGAATAGTCCGAGAAGACCGGACAACTCGGCAACTGCACTGGCTAACCATTATTCCAGAATAAGATCCGCAAATCGATTAACATCCAGGTTCCCATTTACTGGTAAATAGAAAGCCAAATGACGTAAAAAAAAAATGCTCATAGTTTCACTCCGTCCGGGAATCGAACAGGGGTCCACTCGCTTGCAAGGCGAGTATGCTGACTATTACACCACAGGTTGCCAAAATCACGTTTAGTAAAAAATTTTTTTTTTTTTTCGTGCTGGTCAAGCCCCGACCAGAGGTTAGCTAGACCCCCGGACAACTCTTTCGGAGCTTGACCAGCACGTGGTATTGGTAATATTATCTCGACTTGATTATATGTTACAAATTCACTTGTGAGTTTTTCAATGTTTTGTTTTGTATAATATTTACTTATTCTAAGCTAAATGTTAACAAATAAATGACTTAAATAATACGAAAACAAACAAATAAAAGCGGAACTCCACCTAATATATACTGTATGTTACACTAAATAGGGATAATTGGCCATTAGTGATAACTTCTATGTATTTGTATTTTCTAGAAGCCTTTGACTGGCCATAAACGATCCTGTAGATCATAAATATACATATAAATGAATACCTTCATGCATAATGTAACCTGACCAGACCTAACCTAACTTAAGCTAATCTAGCCTAACGTAACCTAACGTAATCTACACGTAGCCTTCTTCTTGTTCTTGTTTTTGTTCTTGTTCTTCTTGTTCTTGTTCTTGTTCTTCTTGTTCTTGTTCTTCTTGTTCTTGTTCTTCTTGTTCTTGTTCTCCTCCTCCTCCTCCTCCTCCTCCTCCTCCTCCTCCTCTGCATTATACCATCATCAACTAAATTATAATTCAAACGCCTTAACCTTACACACTGTGACCCTGGGTTGGAGAGGGGGGATGGGGGAGGGCGGGGGAAGACTCACCTAAATCACCCAGCAGGCGCTTTGTGACACCCAACAAGTGACCTTTGGGTGGGGGCAGTTTTCTCGCCAGATCTAGACCAGTGGGCAGTGTTAACCCCCAAAGGTCACCGAGGCAGGAGTGACCTTTGGGAAGTTTTGGGATTATAAATAGTGTTGTAGGAGGTGGTGGTGGAGGTGGTAGGTTAGTGAAGTCCTTGGTGGTGGTGGTTTGTTGAAGAGGGTCTGTTTTTTTTATTGTTTTTATGTTCGTTTGATTGTTTTTATGTATGTTTGTTTGTTTTACTGTTTGTTTGTTTGTTTTATTGTTTGTTTGTTTTGTTTTATTCTTCGTTTGTTCGTTTTATTGTTTGTTTGTTTGATTGTTTGTTTGTTTTATTGTTTGTTGGTATGTTTGTTTGTTTTATTGTTTTTGTTTTTTTATTGTTTTTTTTTAGAATGATGTTTTTTGTGGTGTCATTATTGTTTGTGTTGTGTTGTTGCTTGCTTGTTTGTTTGTGATGTGTTGTTTGTTTGTGGTTGGTGTGTGTGTGAGAGAGAGAGAGAGACACAGAGAGAGATAGAGAGAGTATCAACACAATTTCCATACCATATATTTACCAACAACTTTGTCATAACATAACAGTGAGCCAGGGACTCTCTCTCTCTCTCTCTCTCTCTCTCTCTCTCTCTCTCTCTCTCTCTCTCTCTCTCTCATGATAAAAAACTGATAGACTTGTACCTGTGGTTCTTGTTTGTGTTTTAATTGTTAATTTAATACAACTATTTATCTTTATTCTAATTTCTACTGTTGTTCCAGCCACATGTTTTATTGTTAATAATAATAATAATAATAATAATAATAATAATAATAATAATAATAATAATAATAATAATAATAATAATAATAATAATAATAATACGGTATTAATAATAATAAAAATAATGATGATAATAATAATAATTGAGACGATAATTATTAAAATATGGAGGGAGGAGGAGGAAGAGGGAAGGAATGATGATAGTTGAGAAGATGACAATAGTAGTGATAATGCTGGTTGTGGTAGTGATGGTAATATTATACACGTAACAATAATGGTTGCCCTTCGTGTACGAGGATGGTCGGCCCTAGGGCCACCTAGGCGTGAATTTGTTTAAGGTGTTAGAATCTGTCGCCAACACCACAACCACACCCTAAGTTAACGAGTTGTATGTCCCAGTTTCAATGAATAGTACGAGAAGACCGGACAACTCGGCAACTGCACTGGCTAACCATTATTCCAGAATAAGATCCGCAAATCGATTAACATCCAGGTTCCCATTTACTGGTAAATAGAAAGCCAAATGACGTAAAAAAAACAATGCTCATAGTTTCACTCCGTCCGGGAATCGAACAGGGGTTCACTCGCTTGCAAGGCGAGTATGCTGACTATTACACCACAGGTTGCCAAAATCACGTTTAGTAAAAAAATTTTTTTTTTTCGTGCTGGTCAAGCCCCGACCAGAGGTTAGCTAGACCCCCGGACAACTCTTTCGGAGCTTGACCAGCACGTGGTATTGGTAATATTATCTCGACTTGATTATATGTTACAAATTCACTTGTGAGTTTTTCAATGTTTTGTTTTGTATAATATTTACTTATTCTAAGCTAAATGTTAACAAATAAATGACTTAAATAATACGAAAACAAACAAATAAAAGCGGAACTCCACCTAATATATGCTGTATGTTACACTAAATAGGGATAATTGGCCATTAGTGATAACTTCTATGTATTTGTCTTTTCTAGAAGCCTTTGACTGGCCATAAACGATCCTGTAGATCATAAATATACATATAAATGAATACCTTCATGCATAATGTAACCTGACCAGACCTAACCTAACTTAACCTAATCTAGCCTAACCTAACCTAACGTAACCTAACGTAATCTAGCCTTCTTCTTGTTCTTGTTCTTCTTGTTCTTGTTCTTCTTGTTCTTGTTCTCCTCCTCCTCCTCCTCCTCCTCCTCCTCCTCCTCCTCTGCTTTATATCATCAACTAAATTAAAATTCAAACGCCTTAACCTTACACACTGTGACCCTGGGTTGGAGAGGGGGGATGGGGGAGGGCGGGAAGACTCACCTAAATCACCCAGCAGGCGCTTTGTGACACCCAACAAGTGACCTTTGGGTGGGGGCAGTTTTCTCGCCAGATCTAGACCAGTGGGCAGTGTTAACCCCCAAAGGTCACCGAGGCAGGAGTGACCTTTGGGAAGTTTTGGGATTATAAATAGTGTTGTAGGAGGTGGTGGTGGAGGTGGTAGGTTAGTGAAGTCCTTGGTGGTGGTGGTTTGTTGAAGAGGGTCTGTTTTTTTATTGTTTTTATGATTGTTTGATTGTTTTTATGTTTGTTTGTTTTATTGTTTGTTTGTTTTGTTGTATTCTTCGTTTGTTCGTTTTATTGTTTGATTGTTTGTTTGTTTTATTGTTTGTTGGTATGTTTGTTTGTTTTATTGTTTTTGTTTGTTTTATTGTTTGTTTTTTAGAATGAAGTTTTTTGTGGTGTCATTATTGTTTGTGTTGTGTTGTTGCTTGCTTGTTTGTTTGTGATGTGTTGTTTGTTTGTGGTTGGTGTGTGTGTGTGTGAGAGAGACACACACACAGAGAGAGAGAGAGAGAGAGAATCAACACAATTTCCATACCATATATTTGCCAACAACTTTGTCATAACGTAACAGTGAGCCAGGGACTCACTCTCTCTCTCTCTCTCTCTCTCTCTCTCTCTCTCTCTCTCTCTCTCTCACCAGATTACACAGGAAATAGCTCCATTTATACTATACTCCGCGAATAATACGGTTAAATGCCCCTCCCCACTCCCCAACCCTCCCCCTCTCTCTCTTATACTGGGGAGAGAATGCAAGGAATAAGCTCTCACTCTCACGCCTTCTTAGTGCAGTAACGCGTGAATGACCTTCTCTATGCCTCTTTTATGTACAAACGTCCCACCTCCTCTCCTCCCTCCCCTGCCTCTCCCTCCCTGCCTCTCCCTCCCCTCCTCTCTTTCCCTGTCTCTCCCTCCTGCCTCTCCTTCCCCAGTCTCTCCCTCCCCTGCCTCCCTCTCCTGCCTGTCCCCTCTCCTGCCTATCCCTCTCCTGTCTCTCCCTCTCCTGCCTCTCCCTCCCCAGTCTCTCCTCCCTTGCCCTGTCCATCTCCTGCCTCTCCCTCCCCTGCCTCTCCCTCCCCTGCCTATCCCTCCCCTGCCTCTCCCTCCCCTGCCTCTCCCTCCCTTGCCTATCCCTCTCCTACCTCTCCCTTCCCCGTCTCTACTTATCCCTCCAGTGTATATGATGGAGGTAATGTCTCTCACCTGTACTCTTAACTTCTGAACGATCCTGGTCTTGTCTTTAGTAGTGTCCTTTAGCAGTGTCCTTTAGCAGTGTCCTTTAGCAATGTCCTTAGCAGTGTCCTTTATCAGTGTCCTCAGCAGTGTCCTTTATCAGTGTCCTTTAGCAGTGTCCTCAGCAGTGCTTTTTTCCTATCACCTGTGCGGAAAAGATCTCAAGCACCGTTTATGCGGCACTTAAGAGGCTGAGAAGAGAGAAAATATCACTATTTATTCTCCCTCTGTTTACCTTCCTTCCTAAGACCACACTGGGAAAATCCTCTGCTGTATTTTCTTTCATGTCGAGTACAATAAGCCTTGTGAACGAGGCCGTGTAATGTGTTCAAAAGGTAACTCGATGCCGCTCCTTAAACTTCCGTATGTGTGTGTGTGTAGGTTTGCGTGTGGGTGTGTGTGTGTGTGTGTGTGTGTGTGTGTGTGTGTGTGTGTGTGTGTGTGTGTGTGTGTGTGTGTGTGTGTGTGTGTGTGTGTGTGTGTGTGTGTGTGTGTACCGGACCTCGTATTTATGGCTGCAGATATCACAAAAGGGTCATGTTACCTGTGTCTATGACAGCACCAAATCATTAAGTGTCACCTCACCTTGGCAGATCCTTCAGAATTCTTCACTTAATCATTTCTACAATTTCTCGGTAGTATTTTCTTTAACGTCAAATATAAAAAACTCTCATTCTCCCCCCCTAAGGACCACTTGTGCTCCACTTTGCTCACTGAGGCGCGCCACAAACATGCTGACAGTAAATCGATGGCACGCGACGCGAAAACTGACGGGCGGGCATAAGAGAGACGCGTGATCATTGTTAACGTGCGTGTGGGTGGAGGGTAATAGTAATAATAATTAACGGTTTATTGAAAAAGTTCTGCAGCCCGAAGGCTGAAAATATACATTGGACATAAATGACTTATTACATACATTGGTGGTTTAACAAAAGCCTTCATTAGAGAAAAGTGAAGGAACATACAGTGAACATACAGATTATTGTAGGTGTTGAACAGCAAACACGTAGTGTAGCAACTCCCTCCCAGATGGTGTTAGGAGGGACCTCACGTGGTGTAGTAGTTCCCTCACAGATGGTGTTATGAGGGGCCTCACGTGGTGTAGTAATTCCCTCACAGATGGTGTTATGAGGGGCCTCACGTGGTGTAGTAATTCCCTCACCGATGGTGTTATGAGGGGCCTCACGTGGTGTAGTAATTCCCCCACAGATGGTGTTATGCGGGGCCTCACGTGGTGTAGTAATTCCCTCACAGATGGTGTTATGAGGGACATGACGTGGTGTAGTAATTCCCTCAACAGATGGTGTTATG
>NW_024717957.1:0-20925 GCF_018991925.1 Homarus americanus
CTCAAACCCCGGTTCATGACACTGAAGGTGCCCGGCCTCATACCCCAAGTCATAGTACTGAAAGGGTGCCCGGCCCTCACACTGGGTCATGATTCTGGAGGGGTGCCTGGCCCTCACACCCCGACATGTCACTGAAGGGGTGCCAGCCCTCACAACCAGGTCATGTCACTAAAGGGTGCCCGGCCCTGCACGGGTCATGTCACTGAAGGGGTGCCCAGCCCTCACACCCCGGTTCATGTCACTGAAGGGGAGACCTGCCGTCACACCCAGGGAGATGTCACTGAATTGGTGTTCGGCTCTCACACCTCGGGCTATGGTGCTGGAGGGGTGCCCCGCCCTCACACCCGGGGTCATTGTGCTGAAAGCGTGCCCGGCCCTCACCCCCAGGGTCAGGGCACTGAAGGGGTGCCAGGCCCTTACACCCCGGGTCATGTGAAGGGGTGCCCGGCCCTCACACCCCGGTTTATAACACTGTAGGGGTGCCCTGCCCTCACAACCCGTTTCATGGCATTTAGGGGGTGCCCGGCCATAACACCCAGGTTCATGGCACTGATGGGGTGCCCGGCCCTCACACCCCGGGTCATGGTGCTGGAGGGGTGCCCGACCCTGACACCCCGGGTCATGTGAAGGGGTGCCCGACCCTCACACCCTGGATCAAAGCACTGTATGGGTGCCCGGCACTCACACCCCGTTTCATGGCACTTGAGGGGTGCCTGGTCCTCTCATCCCTGTTCATGTCACTGAGAGGGTGCCCGGGCCTCACTCCCCGGGTCATGGCACTGAAGGGGGAGCCCGGCCCTCACACCCCGGGTCATGGCACTGATGGGGCGCCTGGCACTCACACCCCGAGTCATGGTGCTGCAGGGGTGCCCGGCCCTCACACCCCGGGTCATGTGAAGGGGTGCCCGGCCCTCACACCCCGGGTCATGTGAAGGGGTGCCAGGCCCTCACACCCTGGGGCATGGTGCTGGAGGGGTGCCCGGCCCACACACCCCGGGCCATGGTGCTGAAGGGGTGACCGGCACTCACACCCCGGGTCATGTCACTGAAGGGGTTCCTGCCCGTCACACCCCTGGTCATGTCACTGAATGGGTGTCCGGCCCTCACACCCCGGGCCATGGTGCTGAAGGGGTGCCCGGCACTCACATCCCGTTTCATGGCAGTTAAGGGGTGCCCGGCCCTCACACCCCGGTTCATGGCACTGAAGCGGTGCCCGGCCCTCACACTCCGGGTCATGGTGCTGGAGGGGTGCCCGCCCTCCCGCCCTGGGTCATGTCCCTAAGGGGGTGCCCGGCCCTCACACCCCGGGTCATGTCACTGAAGGAGTGACCGGCACTCACACCCCGTTTCATGGCACTTAAGGGGTGCCCGGCACTCACACCCCGTTTCATGGCACTTAAGGGGTGCAAGGCCCTCACACCCCGGGTCATGTCACTGAAGGTCTGCCCGTTCGTCACAGCCCCGGGTCATGATTCTGGAGGTGCCCTCACACCCGGATTCATGGCACTGAAGGGTGCCCGACCACACCTGTTTCATGGCACTAGAGTGCCCGGCCCTCACACCCCGGTTCATGACACTGAAGGTGCCCGGCCCTCAAACCCTGCTTCATGGCACTGAAAGGGTGCCCTGCCCTCAAACCCCGGTTCATGACACTGAAGGGTGCCCGGCCCTCACACCCAAGTCATAGTACTGAAAGGGTGCCCGGCCCTCACACCCGGGTCATGATTCTGAGGGTGCCCGGCCTCACACCCCAGGACATGTCACTGAAAGGGTGCCCGTCACACCCCGGGTCATGTCACTGGTGCCCAGCCTCACTCCCCGGGTCATGTCACTGGAAGGGAGACCAGCCGTCACACCTTTCATGTCACTGAATTGGTGTCCGCCCTCACACCTCGGCTATGTTGCTGGAGGGTGCTCCACCCTCACCCCCGGGTCATTGTGCTGAAGTGCCCGGCCCTCACACCCCGAATCATGGCACTGAAAGGTGCCCTCCCTCACCCCCCAGGGTCAGGGCACTGAAGGTGCCCGGCCCTACACCCCAGGTCATGAAGGTGCCCGGCCCTCACACCCCGGTTCATAACACTGTAGAGGTGCCTGCCCTCACAAACCCGTTTCATGGCATTTAAGGTGCCCGGCCATCACAGCCCCAGTTCATGGCACTGATGGGGTGCCCTCACACCCCGGGTCATTTTGCTGAGGGGTGCCTGACCCTGACACCCCGGGTCATGTGAAGGGGTGCCCGGCCCTCACAACCTGGATCAAAGCAGTGTATGGGTTCCCTGCACTCACACCCTGTTTCATGGCATTAAGCCTGGCCCCTCTCACCCCTGTTCATGTCACTCCCCGGGTCATGGCACTGAAGGGAGCCCCGCCTCACACCCCGGGTCATGGCACTGATGGGGTGCCTAGCACTCACCCCCGAGTCATGGTGCTGCAGGTGCCGGCCCTCACACCCCGGGTCATGTGAAGGGGTGCCCGGCCCTCACACCCCGGGTCATGTGAAGGGGTGCTCAGCCCTCACACCCTGGTGCATGGTGCCGGAGGGTGCCCAGCCCTCACACCCCGGGTCATGTCACTTAAGGTGCCCGGCCCACACCCAGGGTTATGTCTTGAAGGCCTGCCCTGCTTCGTCACAGCCCGGTCTTGTCACTGAATGGGTGTCCGCCCACACCCCGGGCCATGGTGCTGAGGGTGCCTGGCCCTACACCCGATTCATGGCACTGAAATCGACCCAGGCCCTCACACCCCGATTCATGGCACTGAAATCGACCCAAGCCCCAACACACCGGGTCATGGTGCTGGGGTGCCGGCCCTCACACCCCGATTCATGGCACTGAAGGGGTGCCCGACCACACCCTGTTTCATGACTCTAAAGGGTGCCCGGCCCTCACACCCGGTTCATGACACTGAAGTGCCTGGCCTCACACCCCTGTTCATGACACTGAAGGGGTGCCCGGCCCTCAACCCCAAGTCATAGTACTGAAAGGGTGCCCGGCCCCGCTTAATTCTGGTCATGATTCTGGAGGCTTGCCTGCCCTCACACCCCGGACATGTCACTGAAAGGGTGCCTGCCCTCACACCCCTGGGTCATGTCACAATGAAGGGGTGCCCAGCCCTACCCCCCGGGTCATGTCACTGAAGGGGGAGTATTCAGCCGTCACACCCTGCTTCAGCGGTCACTGAATTGGTGTCCGGCCTCACACCCGGGCTATGTTGCTGGAGGGGTGCCCACCTCACCCCTGGGTCATAGTGCTGAAGGGGTGCCTGGCCCTCACACCCCTGATCCATGGTGGACTGAAAGGTGCCTGGCCTCACCCCCGGGTCAGGCACTGAAGGGGTGCCTGGCCCTTACACCCTGGGTCATGTGAAGGGGTGCCCGGCCCCACACCCCGGTTCATAACACTGTAGAGGTGCCCTGCCCTCACAACCCGTTTCCCATGGCATTTAAGGGTGCCCGGCCATCACAGCCCCGGGTTCAAGGCACTGATGGGGTGCCCGGCCCCACACCCCCGGGGTCATTTTGCTGGAGGGGTGCCTGACCCTGACACTCTGGCCAAGGTGAGGGGTGCCCGGCCTCACAACCTGGATCAAAGAGTGTATGCAGCCCTGCACTTCACACCCTGTTTACAGGTATCTTGCTAGTGCCTGGCCCTCACCCCTGTTCATGTCACTACCCCTGGGTCATGGCACTGAAGGGAGCCCACCACACCCCCGGGTCATGGCACTGATGGGGTGCCTAGCACTCACACCCTGATCATGGTGCTGCAGGGGTGCCCATCTCACACCCTGTCAGGAAGGGGTGCCTGGCCCACACCTCATGAAGGGGTGTTGGCCTCACACCCTGGTATGGTGCTGGAGGGTGCCTGGCCCTCACACCCCCTGGGTCATGACACACTTATGGGTGCTCGGCCCTCACACCCCGGGTTATGTCACTGAAGGCCTGCCCGCTCGTCATCACAGCCCGGTCTTGTCACTGAATGGTGTCCGCCTCACACCCCGGGCCATGGTGTTGAGGGGTGCCTGGCCCGCACCCCGGGTCATGGTGCTAGATGGGGTGCCTGGCCTTACACCCCTGATTCATGGCACTGAAATCGACCCAGGCCTCACACCTGATTCATGGCACTGAAATCGACCCAGTTTCCCAACACACGGGGTCATGGTGCTGGATAAGCCTGGCCTCACACCCGGTCCAGACACTGAAGGTGCCCGGCCCTTCAAACCCTGCTTCATGGCACTGGTGCCTGGCCCTCACACCCCGGTTCATGACACTGAAGGGGTGCCTGGCCCTCATACCCCAAGTCATGCACACTGGAAAGGGTGCCCGCCCTCACACTGGGGGTCATGATTCTGGAGGGGTGCCCGGCCCACACCCCCTGATTCATGGCACTGAAGGGGTGCCCGGACCTCACACCCTGCTTCATGGTGCACTGAAGGGCGTTCCGGCCTCACACCCCGGTTCATGACACTGAAGGTGCCTGGCCCTCAAACCCTGCTTCATGGCACTGAAAGGGTGCCCTGCCTCAACCCCTGGTTCATGACACTGAAGGGGTGCCCGGCCTCATACCCCAAGGTCATAGTACTGAAAGGGTGCCCGGCTCACACCTGGTCATGATTCCTGGAGGGGTGTGCCCGGCCCTCACACCCCGGGACATGTCACTGAAAGGGTGCCCGGCCCTCACACCCCGGGTCATGTCACTGAAGGGGTGCCCAGCCCCTCACCCTGGGTCAAGGTCACTGAAGGGAGACCAGCCGTCACACCCCTGCTTCCCATGTCACTGAATTGGTGTCCGGCCCTCACACCTGGGCTATGCTGGGAGGGTGCCCACCTCACTCTGGCCATTGTGCTGAAGGGTGCCTGGCCCACACCCCTGATTCATGGCACTGAGTGGTGCCTGGCCTCACCCCCGGGTCAGGCACTGAAGGCGCCTGGCCCCAGCACCCCGGGTCATGTGAAGGGTGCCTGGCCCTCACACCCCGGTTCATAACACTGTAGAGGTGCCTGCCCTCACAACCTGCTTTCATGCATTTAAGGGGTGCTCTGCCATCACAGCCCCGGTTCATGGCACTGATGGGGTGCCCGGCCCTCACACTTCTGGTCATTTGCTGAGGGGGTGCCCGACCCTGACACCCCTGGTCATGTGAAGGTGCCTGGCCCTCACAACCTGGATCAAAGCAGTGGGTGCCTCTGCACTCACACCCCTGCTTCATGGCACTAAGGGTGCCTGCCCTTCACCCTGTTCATGTCACCTCCCGGGTCATGGCACTGAAGGGGGAGCCCCTGCCTCACACCGGGGTCATGGCACTGATGGGTGCCTAGCACTCACCCCCGGAGTCATGGTGCTGCAGGTGCTCATTCTCACACCCCTGGGTCATGAAGGGGTGCCTGGCCCCGACCCTGGGTCAAGTGTGAAGGGGTGCCAGCCCTCACACCCCTGCATGGTGCCGAGGGGTGCCCATCTCACACCGGGTCATGTCATCACTAGGGGTGCCTGGCCCCACACCGGGTCATGTCACTTATGGTGCCTGGCCTCACACCCCGGGTTATGTCACTGGAAGGCCTGCCTGCCTGTCACAGCCTGGGTCTTGCTCACTGAATGGGTGTCCGGCCTCACACCCCTGGCCATGCTGGAGGTGCCTGACCTCACACCCTGTTTCATGACTCTAAAGGGTGCCCGGCCTCACACCCCGGTTCATGACACTGAAGGCAGTTTCGGCCTCACACCCCTGTTCATGACACTGAAGGTGCCTGGCCTCATACCCCCAAGCTCATAGTACTGGAAAGGTGCCCGCCCTCACACCCGGGTCATGATTCTGGAGGTGCCCGGCCTCACACTCCCGATTCATGGCACTGAAGGGGTCGGACCTCACACTTGCCTCATGGCACTGAAGGGTGCCGGGCTCACACCTGGTTCATGAAGGTGCCTGGCCTCACACCCCTGGATCAGCACTGTATGGGTGCCTGGGCACTCACACCCTCGTTTCATGGCACTTAGGGGTGCCCCGGCCTCACCCCTGTTCATGTCACCACCTGGGTCATGGCACTGGAAGGGAGCCTGCCCTCACACTCCCGGGTCATGGCACTGATGGGGTGCCTAGCACTCACACCCCGAGTCATGGTGCTGCAGGTGCCCGGGCCCTCACACTGCGGGTCATGTGAAGGGGTGCCTGGCCTCACACCTCAAGTCATGAAGGGGTGCCTGGCCCCGCCACCCTGGGTGCATAGTGCCGAGGTGCCCAGCCTCACACCCCGGGTCATGTCACTTAAGGGTGCCTGGCCTCACACCCCGGGTTATGTCACTGAAGGCTCAGTCGCCTGTCAGAGCCCGGGTCTTGTCACTGAATGAGTGTCCGCCTCACACCCCGGCCATGGTGTTGAGGGCACGGCTGCACCCTGGGTCATGTTGATGGGGTGCCTGGCCCCACCCCCGATTCATGGCACTGGAAATCGAGCCAGGACCTCACACCCCGCTTCATGGCACGAAATCGACCCAAGCCCCCAACACACCGGGTCAGGAAAGGGTGCGCCTCACACCCCTGATTCATGGCACTGAAGGGTTCTTGACCACACCCTGTTTCATTGGCACTGAAAGGGTGGCCCTCACCCCGGTTCATGACACTGAAGGGGTGCCCGGCCCTCAAACCCTGCTTCATGGCACTGAAGGGTGCCAGCCCTCACACCCCGGTCATGTGAAGGGGTGCACAGCCTCACACCCGGGTCATGTGAAGGTGCCAGGCCCTCACCCAGGTCATGGGGTGCCCAGCCCTCACACCCCAGGTCATGTGAAGTGCCCAGCTCTCACACCCCGGTTCACAGAAATGCAGGGGTGCCCGGCCTCACACCCCGTTTCATGGCACTGAAAGGGTGCCCAGCCCACACCCCAGTTCATGGCACTGAAGGGTGCCCGACCCTCAAACAGTTCATGACACTGAAGGGTGCCCGGCCCTCATACCCCAAGTCATAGTACTGAAAGGTGCCCGGCCCTCACACTCCGGGTCATGATTCTGGGTGCCCGGCCCTCACACCCCAGGACATGTCACTGAAAGGGTGCCCGGCCCTCACACCCCAGGTCATGTCACTGAAGGGGTGCCCAGCCCTCACTCCGGGTCATGTCACTGAAGGGAGACCAGCCGTCACACGTTTCATGTCACTGAATTTGTTTCCAGCCCTCACACCTCAGGCTATGTTGCTGGAGGGTGCTCCACCTCACTCCCCGGGACATTGTGCTGAAGGGGTGCCCGGACCTCACACCCGATTCATGGCACTGAAAGGGTGCCAGCCTCACCCCGGGTCAGGGCACTGAAGGTGCCCAGCCCTTACCCAGGTCATGTGAAGGGTGTCCAGCCCTCACCCCAGTTCATAACACTGTAGAGTGCCCTGCCCTCACAACCCGTTTCATGGCATTTAAGGTGCCCGGCCATCAAGCCCAGTTCATGGCACTGATGGGGTGCCCGGCCCTCACACCCCGGGTCATTTTGCTGGAGGGTGCCCGACCCTGACACCCCGGTCATGTGAAGGGTGCCCGCCCTCACCCTGGATCAACACTGTATGGCTGCCGCACTCACACCCCGTTTCATGGCATAGGGTGTGGCCCTCTCACCCCTGTTCATGTCACTCCCGGGTCATGGCAGAGCCCCCCCTCCACACCCCGGGTCATGGCACTGATGGGGTGCCTTGCACTCACACCCCGAGTCATGGTGCTGCAGGGGTGCGGCCCCACGCAGGTCATGTGAAGGGTGCCCGGCCCTCACACCCCGGGTCATGTGAAGGTGCTCATCCACCTGGTGCATGGTGCCGGAGGGTGCCCGGCCCTCACACCCAGGTCATGTCACTTAGGGGTGCCCGGCCCTCACACGGGTTATGTCACTAAGGCCTGCCCATTCTGTCACAGCCAGGTCTTGTCACTGAATGGGTGTGGCCCTCCGGGCCATGGTGCTGGAGGGTACCCGGCCCTCACCCCGGGTCATGAGTGCTGATGGTGCCCGCTTCCACCCCGATTCATGGCACTGAAATCGAGCCAGCCCTCACACCGCATCATGGCACTGAAATCACCCAAGCCCCAACACACGGGTCATGGTGCTGAGGGTGCCAGCCCTCACACCCCGATTCATGGCACTGAAGGGTGCCCGACCCTCACACCCTGTTTCATGGCACTGAAAGGGTGCCCGGCCCTCACACCCCGGTTCATGACACTGAGGGGTGCCCGGCCCTCAAACCCTGCTTCATGGCACTGAAGGGTGTGACCCCTGCAGGGTTCATGTGAAGGGGTGCACGGCCCTCCAGGGTCATGTGAAGGGGTGCCCGGCCTCACATCCCGGGTCATGTGAAGGGGTGCCCGGCCTCACACCCCGGGTCATGTGAAGGGGTGCCCGGTCTCCACCCAGTTCACAGAAATGCAGGGTGCCCGGCCTCACACCCCGTTTCATTGCACTGAAAGGGTGCCCAGCCCTCACCCGGTTCATGGCACTGAAGGGTGCCTCACATTCATGGCACTGAAAGGGTGCCCGCCCTCACACTCCGGGTCATGGTGCTGGAGGTGGCCTCCCCCGGGTCATGTCACTAAAGGGGTGACCGGCCCTCACACCCCAGGTCAAGTCACTGAAGGGGTGGGGCCCTCACACCCCAGTTCTTGGCACTGAAGTGGTGTCCGGCCCTCATACTCCTGTTCATGGCACTGAAGGGGTGCCTGGCCCTCACCTCCAGGTCATGGTGCTGGAGGGGGCGCCCTCACCCCTGTTCATGGCACTGAATGGGTGCCCGGCCTCCACACTACGGGTCATGGTGCTGGAGGGTCCCCGGCCCTCACACCACAGGTCATGTCACTGATGGGGTGCCCGGCCCTCACAAACCGGTTCATGTCACTGAAGGCCGGCCCTCACACCCAGGTCCATGGCACTGAAGGGGTGCCCGCCTCCACCCCAGGGCATGGTGCTAGGTGCCCGCCCTCACACCCCGGGTCATGTCACTGAAGGGTTCCTGGCCGTCACACCCCAGGTCATGTCACTGAATGGGTGTCCGGCCCTCACATCCCGGCGATGGTGCTGAAAGGGGTACCCGGCACTCACTCCCTGTTTCTGCGCAAGGGGTGCCCGTCCCTCACACCCGTTCATGGCACTGAAGGGGTGCCAGCCCTCACACTCCGGGTCATGGTGCTGGAGGTGCCAGCCTCCACCCAGGTGATGTCCCTGAAGGGGTTCCGGCCCCTCACACGGGTCATGTCACCAGGTGACCAGCCCTCACACCCAGGTTCATGGCACTGAAGGGGTGCCCGGCCCTCACACTCGGGTCATGGTGCTGGAGGGTCCCCAGCCCTCACACCCCGGGTCATGTCACTAAAGGGTGACCGGCCTCACACCCCAGGTCAAGTCACTGAAGGGGTGCAGGGCCCTCACACCAGTTCTTGGCACTGAAGTGGTGTCCGGCCCTCATACTCCTGTTCATGGCACTGAAGGGTGCCCGGCCCTCACCTCCAGGTCATGGTGCTGGAGGGGTCCCCGCCCTCACACCTGTTCATGGCACTGAATGGGTGCCCGGCCTCACACTACAGGTCATGGTGCTGGAGGGGTCCCCAGCCCTCACACCACAGGTCATGTCACTGATGGGGTGCCCGGCCCTCACAAACCAGTTCATGTCACTGAAGGGTGGCCCTCCACCCAGGTCCATGGCACTGAGGGTGCCCGGCCCTCACCCAGGGGCATGGTGCTGGAGGGGTGCCCGGCCCTCACACCCCGGGTCATGTCACTGAAGGGGTTTCTGGCCGTCACACCCGGGTCATGTCACTGAATGGGTGTCCGGCCCTCACATCCCGGGCGATGGTGCTGAAGGGTACCCGGCACTCACTCCCTGTTTCATGGCACTTAGGGGTGCCGTCCTCACCCAGTTCATGGCACTGAAGGGTGCCCGGCCCTCACACTCCGGGTCATGGTGCTGGAGGGTGCCCGGCCCTCACACCCGGGTGATGTCCCTGAAGGGGTTCCAGCCCTCACACCCCGGGTCATGTCACTGACAGGTGACCGGCCGTCACACCCAGGTTCATGGCACTGAAGGGGTGTGGCCCTCACACCCTCCTGCCGTTCGTCACACCTGATTCATGGCACTAAAGGTGCCTGACCCCACACCCTGTTTCATGTAGCCGAGGTGCCCGCCTCACACCCCGTTCATGACACTGGAAGGGGGAGCCCTGGCCTCACACCCCTGTTTCATGGCACTGAAAAGCCTGGGCCCTCACACCCCGGTCTATGACACCAAGGTGCCCGCCTGCATACCCCAAGTCAGTGCACAGGGTGCCCGGCCTCACACTCCGGGGCCATGATTCCCTGAGGTACCATCTCACACCCTGGGACATGCTCACTGAAAGGGTGCCCGGCCCTCACACCCCTGGGTCATGTCACTGAAGGGTGCCCGCCCCTCACCCCGGGTCATGCTCACTGAAGGGGGAGACCCAGCCGTCACACCCTCGGGTCATGTCACTGAATTGGTGTCCGGCCTCACACCTGGGAGGTTGAGGGTGCCCCACCACCCCAGGGGTCATTTTGCTGAAGGGTGACTGGCACCCACACCCCATGAGCTTCCAAGTGGTGCTGCAGGGGTGCCCTTCTCGGCCCTCACACCCCTGGTCATGTGGAAGGGTGCCCGGCCCCACACCCTGGGTCATGTGAAGGGGTGCTCAGCCTCACACCCTGGGGCATGGTGCTGGAGGGTGCCTGCCCCCTGCCACCCCGGGCTACACACGGCGGGGTGCCCGGCCTCACACCCCGGTCTGCACTGAAGGTGCCTGGCCCGGCCCCTGGGTCATGTCCTGGGCAAGCCTGGCCCACACCGGCTCTGCCACTGAAGGTGACCGGCCCTCACACCCCTGCTTCATGGCACTTATAGTGCCCGCACTCACACTCCTGCTCATGGCACTGGCAAGCTCAGCCTCACACCCGGGTTATGTCACTGAAGGCCTGCCCACCTGTCACAGCCCGGTCTTTGTCAATGATTGGGTGTCTGACCTCACACCCCGGGGCCATGAAAGGGAGGGTGCCCGCCCCTCACACCCCGGGTCATGGTGCCATGGGGTGCCCGGCCCCAGCACCCCTGATTCATGGCACTGAATGAGCCAGGCCCTCACACCCTGATTCATGGCACTGACACGACCCAAGCCCCAACACACTGGTCATGGTGCTGAAGGGGTGCCCGGCCTCACCGAGATCTCATGAGACTCCCAAAGGGGTGCCGACCCCGCACCCTGCTCTGTGGCTCTAAAAGTGCCTGGCCTCACCCCTGTTCATGACACTGAAGGTGCTCGGCTCACACTCTGTTCATGACACTGAAAGGGGTGCCTGCCCTCATACCCCAAGTGTCATAGTACTGGAAGGGTGCCCGGCCCTCACACTCCTGGTCAGTGATTCTGAGGGGTTTGTCTGGCCTCACCCTGACATAGTCAATGAAAGGGGTGCCTGGCCTCACACCCTGGGTAATGCTACTAAGGTTTGCCTCACTCCCCGGGTCATGCAACAATAAGGGGAGACTAGCTGTCACACCCCATTTATGTCACTGAATTGGTGGGGTCCGCCCCACACTGGCTAAGGGTTGTTGGAGGGGTGGCCCCACCTCACCCCTGGGTCACAGTTGGCGTTCGGCCCTCACACCCCTGATTCATGGCACTGAAAGGGTGCCCGGCCCCTCACCCCCTGGGTCAGGCCACTGAAGGGGAGACTCAGTCACACCCTGCTCTCATGTCACTGAATTGTGTCCGCCTCACTCAAGTGCTGTTGGAGGGGTGCCCCACCTCACTCCCTGGTCATTGTTGAAGTTGCCTGGCCCATAACTGGTCATGTGAAGGTGCCCGGCCCTCACCCCTGTTCATAACACTGTGGAGGTGCCCCTGCCCTCACAACCTGTTTCATGGCATTTTGCAGCCTGGCCATCACAGCCCCGGTTCATGGCACTGATGGGGTGCCCATCTCACACCCCAATATTTTGTTGGAGGGGTGCCTGACCCCACACCCCTGGTCATGGGAAGGGGTGCCCGGCCCTCACAACCTGGATACACCCTGTTTCATGGCACTTAAGGGGTGCCTGGCCCCACCCCTGTCTGCGTCACTCCCCGGGTCATGGCACTGAAGGAGCCCCCGCCTCACACCCGGGTCATGGCACTGATGGGGTGCCTAGCACTCACACCCCGAGTCATGGTGCTGCAGGGGTGCAGGCCCTCACACCCCGGGTCATGTGAAGGTGTCCGGCCCTCACACCTGGGTCATGTGAGGTGTTGGCCTCACACCCTGGCATGGTGCCGGAGGGGTACCCGGCCCTCACACCCCGGTCATGTCACTTAAGGGTAAGGCCCTCACACCCGGGTTATGTCACTGAAGGCCTGCCCATTCGTCACAGCCCGGGTCTTGTCACTGAATGGGTGTCCGGCCTCACACCCCGGGCCATGGTGCTGAGGTGCCCGCCCGCACCCGGGTCATGGTTGATGGGTGCCTGGCCTTACACCCCTGGATTCATGGCACTGAAATCGACCCAGGCCTCACACCTGATTCATGGCACTGAATGACCCAAGCCCCAACACACCGGGTCATGGTGCTGAAGGCTGCCTGGCCCTCACACCTTGATTCATGGCACTGAAGGGGTGCCTGACCACACCCTGTTTCATGGCACTGAAGGTGCCTGGGCCTCCACACCCTGTTCATGACACTGGAGGGGTGCCCGGCCTCAAACCCTGCTTCATGGCACTGAAAGGGTGCCTGGCCTCACACCCCCGGTTCATGACACTGAAGGGGTGCCCGGCCCTCATACCCCAAGTCATAGTACTGAAAGGGTGCCCGCCCTCACACCCGGGTCATGATTCTGAGGGTGCCTCACACCCCGATTCATGGCACTGAAGGTGCCTGACCACACTCCTGGATCAAAGCAGTGTATGGGTGCCCTGCACTCACACCCTGCTTCATGACACTGAAGGTGCCTGGCCTCAAACCCTGCTTCATGGCACTGAAAGGTGCCCTGCCTCAAACCCCGGTTCATGACACTGAAGGGTGCCCGGCCCTCATACCCCAAGTCATAGTACTGAAAGGGTGCCCGGCCCTCACACTCTGGGTCATGATCTTGGAGGGTGCCCGGCCCCTCACACCCCGGGACATGTCACTGAAAGGGTGCCCGGCCCTCACACCCCGGGTCATGTCACTGAAGGGGTGCCCAGCCCTCACTCCCCGGGTCATGTCACTGAAGGAGACCAGCCGTCACACCCTGTTTCATGTCACTGAATTGGGTCCGGCCTCACACTCGGGCTATGTTGCTGAGGGGTGCTCCACCCTCACTCCCTGGGTCATTGTGCTGAAGGGGTGCCCGGCCCTCACACCCCTGGATTCATGGCACTGAGGGTGCCTGGCCTCACCCCCGGGTCAGGGGCACTGAAGGGGTGCCTGGCCCTACCCCTCGGTCATGGAAGGGGTGCCCGGCCCTCACACCCCGTTCAACACAGAGGTGCCCTGCCCTCACAACCTGTTTCATGGCATTTAAGGGTGCCCGGCCTTCACACCCCTGTTTCATGGCACTGAAAGGTGCCCAGCCCTCACACCCCGGTTCATGGCACTAAGGGGTGCCGGCCCCAACACCCCTGTTCATGGCACTGAAGGGGTGCCTGGCCCTCACACTCCGGGTCATGGTGCTGGAGGGTCCCCGGCCCTCACACCCGGGTCATGTCACTAAAGGTGACCGGCGCCACCCAGGGTCATGTTACTGAAGGTGCAGGGCCTCCACACCCCGGTTCTGGCACTGAAGGGGTCCCCGGCCTCACACCCCTGTTCATGGCACTGAATGGGTGCCCGCCCTCACACTACGGGTCATGGTGCGGAGGGGTCCCCGGCCCTCACACCACGGGTCATGTCACTGATGGGGTGCCTGGCCCTCACAAACCGGTTCATGTCACTAAAGGAGGACTGCCTCACACCCAGGTCCATGGCACAGAAGGTGCCCGGCCTCACACCCCGGGCATGGTGCTGAGGGGTGCCTGGCCCTCACACCCCGGTCATGTCACTGAAGGGATTTCTGGCCGTCACACCCCGGGTCATGTCACTGAATGGTGTCCGCCTCACACCCCGGGCCATGGTGCTGAAGGGGTACCTGGCACCCACACCCTGTTCATGGCACTGATGGGGTGCCCGCCCTCACACTGCTCATAGTGCTGGAGGGGTGCCCGGCCTGCACCCGGTGATGTCCCTAAGGGGTTCTGCACACACCCTGGGTCATGTCACTGAAGGAGTGACCGACCTCACACCCAGGTTCATGGCACTGAAGGGGTGCCTGGCCCCTCACACCGGGCATGGTGCTGGAGGGGTGCCCGGCCTCACACCCCGGGTTATGTCACTGAAGGCCTGCCCGCCTGTCAAAGCCGGGTCTTGTCACTGAATGGGTGTCCGGCCCTCACACCCCGGGCCATGGTGCTGGAGGGTGCCCGGCCCTCACACCCCGGGTCATGTGCTGATGGGGTGCCCGGCCCACCCCTGATTCATGGCACTGAAATCGAGCCAGGCCCTCACACCTGGATTCATGGCACTGAAATCGACCCAAGCCCCAACACACCGGGTCATGGTGCTGAAGGGGTGCCCGCCTCACACCCCGATTCATGGCACTGAAGGGTGCCCGACCTCACACCCTGTTCCATGGCACTGAAAGGTGCCCGCTCACACCCCGGTTCATGACACTGAAGGGGTGCCCGGCCTCACACCCTGTTTCATGGCACTGAGGTGCCCGGCCTCACACCCCGATTCATGACACTGAAGGGTGCCCGGCCCTCATACACCAAGTCATAGTTCTGAGGGTGCCCGGCCTCACACCCGGGTCATGGTTCTGAGGGGTGCCTGGCCTCACACCCCGGGACATGTCACTGAAAGGGTGCCCGCCCTCACACCCCGGGTCATGTCACTGAAGGGGTGCCTAGCCTCACTCCCCGGGCTGCGTCACTGAAGGGGAGACCAGCAATCACACCCCGGGTCATGTCACTAATTGGTGTCCGGCCCTCACACCTGGCTATGGTGCTGAGGGGTGCCCCACCTCACCCCCTGGTCATTGTGCTGAAGGTGCCCGGCCTCACCCCCAGGTCAGGGCACTGAAGGCCCGGCCCTTACACCCCGGTCATGTAGGTGCCTGGCCCTCACACCCCGGTTCATAACACTGTAGGGGTGCCCTGCCCTCACAACCCGTCTCATGGCATTTAAGGGTGCCCGGCCATCACAGCCCCGATTCATGGCACTGATGTGCCCGCCTCACTCCCCATGTCATGGCACTGGGGGAGCCCGGCCCCACCCCCGGGTCATGGCACTGATGGGGTGCCTGCACTCACACCCCGAGTCATGGTGCTGCAGGGGTGCCCGGCCCTCACACCCGGGTCATGGAAGGTGCCCGGCCCTCACACCCCGGGTCATGTGAAGGGGTGCCCGGCCCACACCCGGGCATGGTGCTGGAGGGTGCCCGGCCTCACACACCCCGGTCATGTCACTTAAGGGGTGCCCGCACTCACACCCCGGTTCATGGCACTGAGGTGCCCGCCTCGGCCCAGGGTCATGTCCCTAGGGTGCCCGGCCCTCACCCCCGGGTCATGTCACTGAAGGAGTGACCGGCCCTCACACCCCGTTTCATGGCATTCTGGGGGTGCCCGGCACTCACAACCCGTTTCAGGGCACTTAAGGGGTGCCCAGCCCTCACACCCCGGGTTATGTCACTGAAGGCCTGCCCTGTCGTCACAGCCAGGTCTTTTCACTGAATGGGTGTCCGGCCTCACACCCAGGGCCATGGTGCTGAGGGTGCCCTGCCTCACCCCGGGTCATGGTGCTGATGGGGTGCCCGGCCTTACACCCCTGATTCATGGCACTGAAATCGAGCCAGGCCTCACACCCCGATTCATGGCACTGAATCGACCCAAGCCCCAACACCGGGTCATGGTGCTGAAGGTCTGGCCTCACACCCCAATTCATGGCACTGAAGGGGTGCCCGACCACACCCTGTTTCATGCACTAGGGTGTCGCCCTCACACCCCGGTTCATGACAATGAAGGGGTGCCCGCCCTCATACCCCAAGTCATAGTACTGAAAGGGTGCCCGGCCCTCACACTCCAGTTCATGACATTGAAGGGTGCCGGCCCTCACCCAGGTCATGGCACTGAAGGGGTGCCCGACCCTCACACCCCGGGTCATGGCACTGAGGGTGCCCGGCCCTCACACCCAGTTCATGACACTGAAGGGGTGCCGGCCTCACACCCTGTTTTTCATGGCACTAAAAGGGTGCTCGGCCCTCACACCCGGTTCATGACACTGAAGGGGTGCCCGGCCCTCATACCCCAAGTCATAGTACTGAAGGGTGCCCGGCCTCAAACTCCGGGTCATGATTCTGGAGGTGCCCAGCCCTCACTCCCAGGTCATGTCACTGAAGGGGAGACCAGCCGTCACAGGTGCCTGAGTGGTGTCCGGCCCTCACACCTCCAGGCTATGTTGCTGGAGGGGTGCTCCCTCACTCCCCGGGTCATTGTGCTGAAGGGGTGCCCGGCACTCACACCACGATTCATGGCACTGAAAGGTGCCCGGCCCTCACCCCGGGTCAGGGCACTGAAGGGTGCCAGCCCCCACCCCGGGTCATGTGAAGGGGTGCCGGCCCTCCACCCGGTTCAAACACTGTAGAGGTGCCCTGCCCTCACAAGCCCCGTTTCTTGGCATTTAAGGGGTGCCCGGCCATCACAGCCCGGTTTCATGGCACTGATGGGGTGCCCAGCCCTCACCCCAGGTCATTTGCTGGGGGTGCCCCCCTGACACCTGGGTCATGTGAAGAGGTGCAGCCCTCACCCAGGTCATGTGAAAGGGTGCCCGGCCCTCACCCCGGTTCACAGAAATGCAGGGGTGCCCGGCCTCACATCCCGTTTCATGGCACTGAAATGGTGCCCAGCCCTAACTCCCGGTTTCACTGAAAAGGTCCTGCTCCTCCACCCCGGTTCATGACACTGAAGGGGTGCCCGGCCCTCACCCTGTTTCATGGCACTGAAAGGTGCCCGGCCCTCACACCCCGATTCATGACACTGAAGGGTGCCCGCCCTCATACACCAAGTCATAGTACTGAAGGGTGCCCGGCCCTCACCTCCGGGTCATGGTTCTGGAGGGTGCCCGCCCTCACCCAGGACATGTCACTGAAGGTGCCCGGCCCTCACACCCGGGTCATGTCACTGAGGGTGCCTAGCCCTCCTCCCAGGTCATGTCACTGAAGGGGAGACCAGCAATCCACACCCGGGTCATGTCACTGAATGGTGTCCGGCCCTCACACCTCTGGCTATGGTGCTGGAGGGTGCCCCACCCTCACTCCCCTGGTCATTGTGCTGAAGGGTGCCGACCTCACCCCCAGGTCAGGGCACTGGAGGGTGCCCGGCCGCCCCACCCAGGTCATGTGAAGGTGCCAGGCCCCTCACACCCGGTTCATAACACTGTTGGGGTGCCCTGTAACCGTTTCATGGCATTTAAGGGTGCCCGGCCATCCAGGCCCGATTCATGGCACTGATGGGGTGCCCGGGCCTCACTCCCCTCATGGCACTGAAGGGGGCCAGCCTCACACCCCGGGTCATGGCTCTTCAGTGAGGTCTGGCGCCACACCCGAGTCATGGTGCTGGGGTGCCCGGCCTCCACCCCGGGTCATGTGAAGGGGTGCCCGGCCCTCACCCCCGGGTCATGTGAAGTGCCCGGCCCTCACCCAGGGCATGGTGCTGGAGGGTGCCCGGCCTCACACCCCGGGTCATGTCACTTAGGGGTGCCACCTCACACCCGGGTCATGTCACTGAGTGACCAGCCCTCACACCCCGTTTCATGGCACTTATGGGGTGCCCGGCACTCACAACCCGTTTCAGGGCACTTAAGGGGTGCCCACCCTCACCCCAGTTATGTCACTGAAGGCCTGCCGTTCGTCACAGCCGGGTCTTTTCACTGAATGGGTGTCGGCCCTCACACAGGGCCATGGTGCTGGAGGGGTGCCGGCCCTCACACCATGGGTCATGGTGCTGATGGGAGTGCCCGGCCCCACCACCTGATTCATGGCACTGAAAATCGAGCCAGGCCCTCACACCCCGATTCATGGCACTGAAATCGACCCAAGCCCCAACACACCGGGTCATGGTGCTGAAGGTGTGCCCGGCCCTCACACCCCAATTCATTCGAAGGGGTGCCGACCCTCACACCCTGTTTCATGGCACTAAAGGGGTGCTCTGCCCTCACACCCCGGTTCTGCAATGGGGTGCCGACCCTCATACCCCAGTCATAGTACTGAAAGGGTGCCCAGCCCTCCTCCAGTTCATGACATTGAAGGGGTGCCCGGCCCTCACACCCGGGTCATGGCACTGAAGGGGTGCCGACCCTCACACCCGGGTCGCCACTGAAAGGGTGCCCAGCCCCTCACAGTTCATGACACTGAAGGGGTGCCCGGCCTCACACCCTGTTCCTTGGCACTAAAGGGTGCCGGCCTCCACTCAGGTCATGATTCTGGAGGGTGCCCAGCCCTCACTCCCCGGGTCATGTCACTGAAGGGGAGCCAGCCGTCACCCGGGTCATGTCACTGAATTGGTGTCGGCCCTCACCTCAGGCTATGTTGCTGGAGGTGCTCACCACCTCACTCCCCGGGTCATTGTGCTGAAGGGGTGCCCGGCCCTTACACCCCGGGTCATGTGAAGGGGTGCCCAGCCCTCACACCCCAGTTCATAACACTGTAGGGTGCCCTGCCCTCACAATTTCATGGCATTTAAGGGGTGCCGCCATCCCACACCCCAGTTCATGGCACTGATGGGGTGCCCGCCCCTCACACCCCAGGTCATTTGCTGGAGGGTGCCCGACCTGACACCCAGGTCATGTGAAGGGTGCCCGGCCTCTAACCTGGATCAAAGCAGTGTATGGGTGCCCTGCACTCACCCCGTTTCGCCATAGGGGTGCCCGGCCCTCTCACCCCTGTTCATGTCACTCGGGTCATGGCACTGAAGGGGAGCCCCGCCCTCACACCCCGGGTCATGGCACTGATGGGGTGCCTAGCACTCACACCCGAGTCATGGTGCTGCAGGGGTGCAGGCCCTCACACCCCAGGTCATGTGAAGGTGCCCGGCCCTCACTCCGGGTCATGTGAAGGGTGCTCGGCCCTCACACCCTGGTGCATGGTGCCGGAGGGGTGCCAGCCCTCACACCCGGGTCATGTCATAAGGGGTGCCGGCCCTCACACCCCAGGTTATGTCACTGAAGGCCTGCCCGTCAGTCACAGCCCGGGTCTTGTCACTGAATGGGTGTCCGGCCCTCACACCCGGGCCATGGTGCTGGAGGGTGCCCGGCCCTCACACCCCGGGTCATGAGTGCTGATGGGGTGCCCGGCCCTTCCACCCCGATTCATGGCACTGAAATCGAGCCAGGCCCTCACACGCATCGGCACTGAAATCACCAAGCCCCAACACGGGTCTGGTGCTGAAGGGGTGCCGGCCCTCACACCCCGATTCATGGCACTGAAGGGGTGCCCAGCCCTCACACCCTGTTTCATGGCACTGAAAGGTGCCAGCCCTCTACAACGGGTCCATGGCACAGAAAGGGTGCCCGGACCTCACACCCTGGGTCATGCGAAGGGGTGCCGGCCTCTCATCACGGTTCATGGCACTGATGGGGTGCCGCCCTTACACCCCAGTTCATGTTGCTAGAGGGTGCCCGGCCCTGACACCCGGTCATGTGAAGGGTGCCGCCTCACACCCTGGTTCAAAAGCACTGTATGGGTGCCCGGCACTCTCACCCGGTTTCATGGCATAGGGGTGCCCGGCCTCACACCCCGTGTCATATCAATGAAAGGGTGCCGGGCCTCAAACCAGGTCATGGCACTGAAGGGAGCACGGACCTCACTCCCCGGTTCATGGCACTGATGGGGTGCCCGGCCCTCCTCCCAGGTCATGTGAAGGGTGCCCGGCCCTCACACCCAGGTCATGTGAAGGGTTGCCTGGCCCTCACACCCTGGTTCACAGCACTGTAAGGGTGCCCGGCACTCACACCCTTTCATGGCATAAGGTTGCCCGGCACTCACACAGGGGCATGGTGCTGGAGGGTGACCGGCCGTCACACCCAGGTCATGTAACTGAAGGTGCCCGGCCCTCACCCCGGTCATGCCACTGAAATCGAGCCAGGCCCTCACACCCCGATTCATGGCACTGAAATCAGGCCAAGCCTCAACACCCAGGGTCATGGTGCTGAAGGGATGCCCGGTCCTCACACTCCGACTCATGTCACTGTGGGGTGCTCAGCCTTCACACCCTGTTTCGCAGCACTGAAAGGGTGCCGCCCTCACACCCCGGGATATGTCACTGAAAGTGCCCGGCCCACACACCCCGTGTCATGTCACTAAAGGGATTCCCAGCCCTCACACCCGGGTCATGTCACTGAATTGGTGTCCGGCCCTCACACCCCGGGCCATGGTGCTGGAGGGTGCCCGGCCCTCACCCCAGGTCAGGTGCACTGAAGGGGTGACCAGCCCTACACCCCGGGTCATGTGAAGGGGTGCCAGCCCTCCACCCCGGTTCATAACACTGTTGGTGCCCTCACACCCCGTTTCATGGCACTGAAGGGGTGCCCAGCCCTCACACCACGGTTCATGGCACTTATGGGGTGCCCAGCCTTCACACCCCGGGTCATGGTGCTGGAGGGGTTCCCGGCCTGACACCCCGGGTCATGTGAAGGGTGCCCAGCCCTCACACCCAGTCATGGTGCTGAAGGGGTGCCCAGCCCTCACCCAGGTCATTTGAAGGGTGCCCGGCCACACAGGTCATGTGAAGGGGTGCCCAGCCCTCACACCCTGGTTCACAGCACTGTAGGGGTGCCCGGCCTTCACACCCCGTTTCAGGGCACTGAAAAGGTGCCCGGCCTCACACCCAGTTCATGGCACTGAAGGGGTGCCCGGCATTC